>NW_027310469.1:0-57500 GCF_047496795.1 Chiloscyllium punctatum
GAGGGAGAGGGTGGGGGACTGAGGGAGAGGGTGGGGGACGGAGGGAGAGGGGAGAGGGTGGGGACTGGGGGAGAGGGGTGAGGGACGGAGGGAGAGGGGGAGAGGGGTGGGGACTGGGGGAGAGGGTGGGGGACGGAGGGAGAGGGGGAGAGGGTGGGGATTGAGGGAGAGGGGGAGAGGGTGGGGGACGGAGGGAGAGGGGGAAAGGGTGGGGACTGAGGGAGAGGGTGGGGGACGGAGGGAGAGGGGGAGAGGGTGGGGACTGAGGGAGACGGGGAGAGCGTGGGGGACGGAGGGAGACGGGGAGAGGGTGGGGGACGGAGGGAGACGGGGAGAGGGTGGGGGACGGAGGGAGACGGGGAGAGGGTGGGGGACGGAGGGAGACGGGGAGAGGGTGGGGGACGGAGGGAGACGGGGAGAGGGTGGGGGACGGAGGGAGACGGGGAGAGGGTGGGGACTGAGGGAGAGAGTGGGGGACGGAGGGAGACGGAGAGAGGGTGGGGGACTGAGGGAGACGGGGAGAGGGTGGGGGACGGAGGGAGACGGGGAGAGGGTGCGGACTGAGGGAGAGAGTGGGGGACGGAGGGAGACGGGGAGAGGGTGGGGGACGGAGGGAGAGGGGGAGAGGGTGGGGGACTGAGGGAGAGGGTGGGGGACGGAGGGAGAGGGTGGGGGACTGAGGGAGAGGGGGAGAGGGTGGGGACGGAGGGAGAGGGGGAGAGGGTGGGGACGGAGGGAGAGGGGGAGAGGGTGGGGGACGGAGGGAGAGGGGGAGAGGGTGGGGACGGAGGGAGAGGGGGAGAGGGTGGGGGACTGAGGGAGAGGGGGAGAGGGTGGGGGGACTGAGGGAGAGGGTGGGGGACGGAGGGCGAGGGGGAGAGGGTGGGGACTGGGGGAGAGGGTGGGGGACTGAGGGAGACGGGGAGAGGGTGGGGGACTGAGGGAGAGGGGGAGAGGGTGGGGGACTGAGGGAGAGGGTGGGGGACGGAGGGAGAGGGTGGGGGACGGAGGGAGAGGTTGGGGGACTGAGGGAGAGGGTGGGGGACGGAGGCAGAGGGGGAGAGGGTGGGGACTGGGGGAGAGGGTGAGGGACGGAGGGAGAGGGGGAGAGGGTGGGACTGGGGGAGAGGGGTGGGGGACGGAGGGAGAGGGGGAGAGGGTGGGGATTGAGGGAGAGGGGGAGAGGGTGGGGGACGGAGGGAGAGGGGGAGAGGGTGGGGACTGAGGGAGAGGGTGGGGGACGGAGGGAGAGGGGGAGAGGGTGGGGACTGAGGGAGACGGGGAGAGGGTGGGGGACGGAGGGAGACGGGGAGAGGGTGGGGGGACGGAGGGAGACGGGGAGAGGGTGGGGGACGGAGGGAGACGGGGAGAGGGTGGGGGACGGAGGGAGACGGGGAGAGGGTGGGGGACGGAGGGAGAAGGGGAGAGGGTGGGGGACGGAGGGAGACGGGGAGAGGGTGGGGGACGGAGGGAGTCGGGGAGAGGGTGGGGGACGGAGGGAGAGGGGGGAGAGGGTGGGGGACTGAGGGAGACGGGGGAGAGGGTGGGGGACTGAGGGAGAGGGTGGGGGACGGAGGAAGAGGGGGAGAGGGTGGGGACTGAGGGAGACGGGGAGAGGGTGGGGGACTGAGGGAGAGGGTGGGGGACGGAGGGAGAGGGGGAGAGGGTGTGGACTGAGGGAGAGGGGGAGAGGGTGGGGGACGGAGGGAGAGGGGGAGAGGGTGGGGGACGGAGGGAGAGGGTGGGGGACGGAGGGAGAGGGGGAAAGGGTGGGGGACGGAGGGAGAGGGGGAGAGGGTGGGGACGGAGGGAGAGGGGCAGAGGGTGGGGACTGGGGGAGACGGGGGGAGGGTGTGGACTGGGGGAGAGGGGGAGAGGGTGGGGGACTGGGGGAGATGGGGAGAGGGTGGGGGACTGAGGGAGACGGGGAGAGGGTGGGGGACTGAGGGAGACGGGGAGAGGGTGGGGGACTGAGGGAGAGGGGGAGAGGGTGGGGACGGAGGGAGAGGGGGAGAGGGGGAGAGGGTGGGGGACAGAGGGAGACGGGGAGAGGGTGGGGGACAGAGGGAAAGGGGGAGAGGGTGGGGATGGAGGGAGAGGGGGAGAGGGTGGGGACGGAGGGAGAGGGGGAGAGGGTGGGGGACTGAGGGAGAGAGGGAGAGGGTGGGGACTGAGGGAGAGGGGGAGAGGGTGGGGGACTGAGGGAGAGGGGGAGAGGGTGGGGGACGGAGGGAGAGGGGGAGAGGGTGGGGACTGGGGGAGAGGGTGGGGGACGGAGGGAGAGGGGAGAGGGGTGGGGACTGAGGGAGAGGGTGGGGGACGGAGGGAGAGGGGGAGAGGGTGGGGACTGGGGGAGAGGGTGGGGACTGAGGGAGACGGGGAGAGGGTGGGGGACTGAGGGAGAGGGGGAGAGGGTGGGTGACTGAGGGAGAGGGTGGGGGACGGAGGGAGAGGGGGAGAGGGTGGGGGACGGAGGGAGACGGGGAGAGGGTGGGGGACGGAGGGAGAGGGGGGAGAGGGTGGGGGACGGAGGGAGACGGGGAGAGGGTGGGGGACGGAGGGAGAGGGGGAGAGGGTGGGGGACTGGGGGAGACGGGGAGAGGGTGGGGGACTGGGGGAGAGGGTGGGGGACGGAGGGAGACGGGGAGAGGGTGGGGACTGAGGGAGACGGGGGAGAGGGTGGGGGACGGAGGGAGACGGGGGAGAGGGTGGGGGACGGAGGGAGAGGGGGGAGAGGGTGGGGGACGGAGGGAGAGTGGGGAGAGGGTGGGGGACGGAGGGAGAGGGGGAGAGGGTGGGGGACTGAGGGAGACGGGGGGAGGGTGTGGACTGAGGGAGAGGGGGAGAGGGTGGGGGACTGGGGGAGACGGGGAGAGGGTGGGGGACTGGGGGAGACGGGGAGAGGGTGGGGGACTGGGGGAGACGGGGAGAGGGTGGGGGACTGAGGGAGAGAGTGGGGGACGGAGGGAGACGGGGAGAGGGTGGGAGACGGAGGGAGAGGGGGAGAGGGTGGGGGACTGAGGTAGAGGGGGAGAGGGTGGGGGGACTGAGGGAGAGGGGGAGAGGGTGGGGGACGGAGTGAGACGGGGAGAGGGTGGGGGACGGAGGGAGAGGGGGAGAGGGTGGGGGACTGAGGGAGAGGGGGAGAGGGTGGGGGACTGAGGGAGAGGGGGAGAGGGTGGGGGACGGAGGGAGAGGGTGGGGGACGGAGGGAGACGGGGAGAGGGGTGGTGGACTGAGGGAGAGGGTGGGGGACGGAGGGAGAGGGTGGGGGACGGAGGGAGAGGGGGAGAGGGTGGGGACGGAGGGAGAGGGGGAGAGGGTGGGGACTGAGGGAGACGGGGAGAGGGTGGGAGACTGAGGGAGACGGGGAGAGGGTGGGGACTGAGGGAGACGGGGAGAGGGTGGGGGACGGAGGGAGACGGGGAGAGGGTGGGGACTGAGGGAGACGGGGAGAGGGTGGGGGACGGAGGGAGAGGGGGAGAGGGTGGGGGACGGAGGGAGAGGGGGAGAGGGTGGGGACTGAGGGAGACGGGGAGAGGGTGGGGACTGAGGGAGACGGGGAGAGGGTGGGGGACGGAGGGAGAGGGGGAGAGGGTGGGGGACTGAGGGAGAGGGTGGGGGACGGAGGGAGAGGGGGAGAAGGTGGGGGACGGAGGGAGAGGGGGAGAGGGTGGGGGACGGAGGGAGAGGGGGAGAGGGTGGGGGACGGAGGGAGACGGGGAGAGGGTGGGGGACAGAGGGAGAGGGGGAGAGGGTGGGGACGGAGGGAGAGGGGGAGAGGGTGGGGGACGGAGGGAGAGGGGGAGAGGGTGGGGGACTGAGGGAGAGGGGGAGAGGGTGGGGGACTGAGGGAGAGGGTGGGGGACGGAGGGAGACGGGGAGAGGGTGGTGGACTGAGGGAGAGGGTGGGGGACGGAGGGAGAGGGTGGGGGACGGAGGGAGAGGGTGGGGGACGGAGGGAGAGGGAGAGAGGGTGGGGGACTGAGGGAGAGGGGGAGAGGGTGGGGGACTGAGGGAGAGGGTGGGGGACGGAGGGAGACGGGGAGAGGGTGGGGGACTGAGGGAGAGGGTGGGGGACTGAGGGAGAGGGTGGGGGACGGAGGGAGAGGGTGGGGGACTGAGGGAGAGGGTGGGGGACGGAGGGAGAGGGGGAGAGGGTGGGGGACGGAGGGAGAGGGGGAGAGGGTGGGGACTGGGGGAGAGTGTGGGGGACGGAGGGAGAGGGGGAGAGGGTGGGGGACGGAGGGAGAGGGGGAGAGGGTGGGGATTGAGGGAGGGGGGGAGAGGGTGGGGGACGGAGGGAGAGGGGTAGAGGGTGGGGACTGAGGGAGAGGGTGGGGGACGGAGGGAGAGGGGGAGAGGGTGGGGACTGAGGGAGAGGGGGAGAGGGTGGGGGACGGAGGGAGAGGGGGAGAGGGTGGGGACTTAGGGAGACGGGGAGAGGGTGGGGGACGGAGGGAGAGGGTGGGGGACGGAGGGAGAGGGGGAGAGGGTGGGGACTGAGGGTGACGGGGAGAGGGTGGGGGACGGAGGGAGACGGGGAGAGGGTGGGGGACGGAGGGAGACGGGGAGAGGGTGGGGACGGAGGGAGACGGGGAGAGGGTGGGGACGGAAGGAGAGGGGGAGAGGGTGGGGGACGGAGGGAGAGGGGGAGTGGGTGGGGACTGAGGGAGAGGGTGGGGGACGGAGGGAGAGGGGGAGAGGGTGGGGACTGAGGGAGACGGGGAGAGGGTGGGGGACTGAGGGAGAGGGTGGGGGACGGAGGGAGAGGGGGAGAGGGTGGGGACTGAGGGAGACGGGGAGAGGGTGGGGGACTGAGGGAGAGGGGGAGAGGGTGTGGACTGAGGGAGAGGGGGAGAGGGTGTGGACTGAGGGAGAGGGGGAGAGGGTGGGGGACTGAGGGAGAGGGGGAGAGGGTGGGGGACTGAGGGAGACGGGGGGAGGGTGTGGACTGAGGGAGAGGGGGAGAGGGTGGGGGACTGGGGGAGACGGGGAGAGGGTGGGGGACTGGGGGAGACGGGGAGAGGGTGGGGGACTGAGGGAGACGGGGAGAGGGTGGGGGACGGAGGGAGACGGGGAGAGGGTGGGGGACGGAGGGAGACGGGGAGAGGGTGGGGGACGGAGGGAGACGGGGAGAGGGTGGGGGACGGAGGGAGACGGGGAGAGGGTGGGGGACGGAGGGAGTCGGGGAGAGGGTGGGGGACTGAGGGAGAGGGGGAGAGGGTGGGAGACTGAGGGAGACGGGGAGAGGGTGGGGACTGAGGGAGACGGCGAGAGGGTGGGGGACGGAGGGAGAGGGGGAGAGGGTGGGGGACGGAGGGAGAGGGGGAGAGGGTGGGGGACGGAGGGAGACGGGGAGAGGGTGGGGGACGGAGGGAGACGGGGAGAGGGTGGGGGACGGAGGGTGAGGGGGGAGAGGGTGGGGGACGGAGGGAGACGGGGAGAGGGTGGGGGACGGAGGGAGAGGGGGAGAGGGTGGGGGACGGAGGGAGAGGGGGAGAGGGTGGGGGACTGAGGGAGAGGGTGGGGGACGGAGGGAGAGGGGGAGAGGGTGGGGGACGGAGGGAGAGGGGGAGAGGGTGGGGACTGAGGGAGAGGGTGTGGACTGAGGGAGAGGGGGAGAGGGTGGGGGACTGGGGGAGATGGGGAGAGGGTGGGGGACTGGGGGAGATGGGGAGAGGGTGGGGGACTGAGGGAGACGGGGAGAGGGTGGGGGACGGTGGGAGAGGGGGAGAGGGTGGGGGACTGAGGGAGAGGGTCGGGGACGGAGGGAGAGGGGGAGAGGGTGGGGGACTGAGGGAGACGGGGAGAGGGTGGGGGACGGAGGGAGAGGGGGAGAGGGTGGGGGACTGGGGGAGAGGGGGAGAGGGTGGGGGACTGGGGGAGAGGGTGGGGGACGGAGGGAGACGGGGAGAGGGTGGGGGACGGAAGGAGACGGGGAGAGGGTGGGGGACTGAGGGAGAGGGGGAGAGGGTGGGGGACGGAGGGAGAGGGGGAGAGGGTGGGGACGGAGGGAGAGGGTGGGGGACGGAGGGAGAGGGGGAGAGGGTGGGGGACGGAAGGAGACGGGGAGAGGGTGGGGGACGGAGGGAGACGGGGAGAGGGTGGGGACTGAGGGAGAGGGTGGGGACGGAGGGAGAGGGTGGGGACGGAGGGAGAGGGTGGGGGACGGAGGGAGAGGGGGAGAGGGTGGTGGACGGAGGGAGACGGGGAGAGGGTGGGGGACGGAGGGAGACGGGGAGAGGGTAGGGGACTGAGGGAGACGGGGAGAGGGTGGGGGACTGGGGGAGAGGGGGAGGGTGGGGGACTGAGGGAGACGGGGAGAGGGTGGGGACTGAGGGAGACGGGGAGAGGGTGGGGGACGGAGGGACACGGGGAGAGGGTGGGGGACGGAGGGAGAGGGGGAGAGGGTGGGGACTGAGGGAGACGGGGAGAGGGTGGGGGACGGAGGGAGAGGGGGAGAGGGTGGGGGACGGAGTGAGAGGGGGAGAGGGTGGGGGACTGAGGGAGACGGGGAGAGGGTGGGGACTGAGGGAGACGGGGAGAGGGTGGGGGACTGAGGGAGACGGGGAGAGGGTGGGGGACGGAGGGACACGGGGAGAGGGTGGGGGACGGAGGGACACGGGGAGAGGGTGGGGGACGGAGGGAGAGGGTGGGCGACGGAGGGAGAGGGGGAGAGGGTGGGGGACTGAGGGAGACGGGGGAGAGGGTGGGGGACGGAGGGACACGGGGAGAGGGTGGGCGACGGAGGGAGAGGGGGAGAGGGTGGGGGACGGAGGGAGACGGGGAGAGGTGGGGACTGAGGGAGACGGGGAGAGGGTGGGGACTGAGGGAGACGGGGAGAGGGTGGGGGACGGAGGGAGAGGGGGAGAGTGTGGGGGACGGAGGGAGACGGGGAGAGGGTGGGGACTGAGGGAGACGGGGAGAGGGTGGGGGACGGAGGGACACGGGGAGAGGGTGGGGGACGGAGGGAGAGGGGGAGAGGGTGGGGACTGAGGGAGAGGGTGGGGGACGGAGGGAGACGGGGAGAGGGTGGGGACTGAGGGAGACGGGGAGAGGGTGGGGGACGGAGGGAGACGGGGAGAGGGTGGGGACTGAGGGAGACGGGGAGAGGGTGGGGGACGGAGGGAGACGGGGAGAGGGTGGGGGACGGAGGGAGAGGGGGAGAGGGTGGGGGACGGAGGGACACGGGGAGAGGGTGGGGGACTGAGGGAGACGGGGAGAGGGTGGGGGACAGAGGGAGAGGGGGAGTGGGTGGGGATTGAGGGAGAGGGGGAGAGGGCGCGGACTGGGGGAGACGGGGAGAGGGTGGGGGACTGGGGGAGAGGGGGAGAGGGTGGGGGACGGAGGGACACGGGGAGAGGGTGGGGGACTGAGGGAGACGGGGAGAGGGTGGGGGACTGAGGGAGACGGGGAGAGGGTGGGGGACGGAGGGAGAGGGGGAGAGGGTGGGGGACTGAGGGAGACGGGGAGAGGGTGGGGACTGAGGGAGACGGGGAGAGGGTGGGGGACGGAGGGAGAGGGGGAGAGGGTGGGGGACGGAGGGAGACGGGGAGATGGTGGGGACTGAGGGAGACGGGGAGAGGGTGGGGGACGGAGGGACACGGGGAGAGGGTGGGGACGGAGGGAGAGGGGGAGAGGGTGGGGACTGAGGGAGAGGGTGGGGGACGGAGGGAGACGGGGAGAGGGTGGGGATTGAGGGAGAGGGGGAGAGGGTGGGGGACGGAGGGAGAGGGGGAGAGGGTGGGGACTGAGGGAGAGGGTGGGGGACGGAGGGAGAGGGGGAGAGGGTGGGGACTGAGGGAGACGGGGAGAGGGTGGGGGACGGAGGGAGACGGGGAGAGGGTGGGGGACGGAGGGAGACGGGGAGAGGGTGGGGGACGGAGGGAGACGGGGAGAGGGTGGGGGACGGAGGGAGAAGGGGAGAGGGTGGGGGACGGAGGGAGACGGGGAGAGGGTGGGGGACGGAGGGAGTCGGGGAGAGGGTGGGGGACGGAGGGAGAGGGGGAGAGGGTGGGGGACTGAGGGAGACGGGGGAGAGGGTGGGGGACGGAGGGAGAGGGGGAGAGGGTGGGGGACGGAGGGAGAGGGGGAGAGGGTGGGGACTGAGGGAGACGGGGAGAGGGTGGGGGACGGAGGGAGACGGGGAGAGGGTGGGGGACGGAGGGAGACGGGGAGAGGGTGGGGGACGGAGGGAGAGGGGGAGAGGGTGGGGACTGAGGGAGACGGGGAGAGGGTGGGGACTGAGGGAGAGAGTGGGGGACGGAGGGAGAGAGGGAGAGGGTGGGGGACGGAGGGAGAGGGGGAGAGGGTGGGGGACGGAGGGAGAGGGGGAGAGGGTGGGGACTGAGGGAGACAGGGAGAGGGTGGGGGACGGAGGGAGACGGGGAGAGGGTGGGGGACGGAGGGAGACGGGGAGAGGGTGGGGGACGGAGGGAGAGGGGGAGAGGGTGGGGACTGAGGGAGACGGGGAGAGGGTGGGGGACGGAGGGAGAGGGGGAGAGGGTGGGGGACTGAGGGAGAGGGTGGGGGACGGAGGAAGAGGGGGAGAGGGTGGGGACTGAGGGAGACGGGGAGAGGGTGGGGGACTGAGGGAGAGGGTGGGGGACGGAGGGAGAGGGGGAGAGGGTGGGGGACGGAGGGAGAGGGGGAGAGGGTGGGGACTGAGGGAGACGGGGAGAGGGTGGGGGACGGAGGGAGAGGGGGAGAGGGTGGGGGACTGAGGGAGAGGGTGGGGGACGGAGGAAGAGGGGGAGAGGGTGGGGACTGAGGTAGACGGGGAGAGGGTGGGGGATTGAGGGAGAGGGTGGGGGACGGAGGGAGAGGGGGAGAGGGTGTGGACTGAGGGAGAGGGGGAGAGGGTGGGGGACGGAGGGAGAGGGGGAGAGGGTGGGGGACGGAGGGAGAGGGTGGGGGACGGAGGGAGAGGGGGAGAGGGTGGGGGACGGAGGGAGAGGGGGAGAGGGTGGGGACGGAGGGAGAGGGGCAGAGGGTGGGGACTGGGGGAGACGGGGGGAGGGTGTGGACTGAGGGAGAGGGGGAGAGGGTGGGGGACTGGGGGAGATGGGGAGAGGGTGGGGGACTGAGGGAGACGGGGAGAGGGTGGGGGACGGAGGGAGACGGGGAGAGGGTGGGGGACGGAGGGAGAGGGGGAGAGGGTGGGGACTGAGGGAGACGGGGAGAGGGTGGGGGACGGAGGGAGAGGGGGAGAGGGTGGGGACGGAGGGAGAGGGGGAGAGGGTGGGGACGGAGGGAGAGGGGGAGAGGGTGGGGGACTGAGGGAGAGAGGGAGAGGGTGGGGACTGAGGGAGAGGGGGAGAGGGTGGGGGACTGAGGGAGAGGGGGAGAGGGTGGGGGACGGAGGGAGAGGGGGAGAGGGTGGGGACTGGGGGAGAGGGTGGGGGACGGAGGGAGAGGGGGGAGAGGGTGGGGACTGAGGGAGAGGGTGGGGGACGGAGGGAGAGGGGGAGAGGGTGGGGACTGGGGGAGAGGGTGGGGGACTGAGGGAGACGGGGAGAGGGTGGGGGACTGAGGGAGAGGGGGAGAGGGTGGGGGACTGAGGGAGAGGGTGGGGGACGGAGGGAGAGGGGGAGAGGGTGGGGGACGGAGGGAGACGGGGAGAGGGTGGGGGACTGAGGGAGACGGGGGGAGGGTGTGGACTGAGGGAGAGGGGGAGAGGGTGGGGGACGGAGGGAGACGGGGAGAGGGTGGGGGACGGAGGGAGAGGGGGAGAGGGTGGGGGACTGGGGGAGACGGGGAGAGGGTGGGGGACTGGGGGAGAGGGTGGGGGACGGAGGGAGACGGGGAGAGGGTGGGGACTGAGGGAGACGGGGGAGAGGGTGGGGGACGGAGGGAGACGGGGGAGAGGGTGGGGGACGGAGGGAGAGGGGGGAGAGGGTGGGGGACGGAGGGAGAGGGGGAGAGGGTGGGGGACTGAGGGAGACGGGGGGAGGGTGTGGACTGAGGGAGAGGGGGAGAGGGTGGGGGACTGGGGGAGACGGGGAGAGGGTGGGGGACTGGGGGAGACGGGGAGAGGGTGGGGGACTGGGGGAGACGGGGAGAGGGTGGGGGACGGAGGGAGACGGGGAGAGGGTGGGGACTGAGGGCGAGAGTGGGGGACGGAGGGAGACGGGGAGAGGGTGGGAGACGGAGGGAGACGGGGAGAGGGTGGGGACTGAGGGAGACGGGGAGAGGGTGGGGGACGGAGGGAGACGGGGAGAGGGTGGGGACTGAGGGAGACGGGGAGAGGGTGGGGGACGGAGGGACACGGGGAGAGGGTGGGGACGGAGGGAGAGGGGGAGAGGGTGGGGACTGAGGGAGAGGGTGGGGGACGGATGGAGAGGGGGAGAGGGTGGGGGACTGAGGGAGACGGGGAGAGGGTGGGGGACTGGGGGAGGGGGGAGAGGGTGGGGGACTGAGGGAGACGGGGAGAGGGTGGGGGTCGGAGGGAGAGGGGGAGAGGGTGGGGGGACTGAGGGAGACGGGGAGAGGGTGGGGGACTGAGGGAGACGGGGAGAGGGTGGGGGACGGAGGGAGAGGGGGAGAGGGTGGGGGACGGAGGGACACGGGGAGAGGGTGGGGGACTGAGGGAGACGGGGAGAGGGTGGGGGACGGAGGGAGAGGGGGAGAGGGTGGGGATTGAGGGAGAGGGGGAGAGGGCGGGGACTGGGGGAGACGGGGAGAGGGTGGGGGACTGAGGGAGACGGGGAGAGGGTGGGGGACGGAGGGAGAGGGGGAGAGGGTGGGGGACGGAGGGAGAGGGGGAGAGGGTGGGGGACTGAGGGAGAGGGGGAGAGGGTGGGGGACGGAGGGAGAGGGGGAGAGGGTGGGGGACTGAGGGAGACGGGGAGAGGGTGGGGGACTGAGGGAGACGGGGAGAGGGTGGGGGACGGAGGGAGAGGGGGAGAGGGTGGGGGACGGAGGGACACGGGGAGAGGGTGGGGGACTGAGGGAGACGGGGAGAGGGTGGGGGACGGAGGGAGAGGGGGAGAGGGTGGGGATTGAGGGAGAGGGGGAGAGGGCGGGGACTGGGGGAGACGGGGAGAGGGTGGGGGACTGGGGGAGAGGGGGAGAGGGTGGGGGACGGAGGGAGAGGGTGGGGGACTGAGGGAGAGGGGGAGAGGGTGGGGGACGGAGGGAGAGGGGGAGAGGGTGGGGGACGGAGGGAGAGGGG
The DNA here is from genome assembly GCF_047496795.1 of Chiloscyllium punctatum. Lineage (NCBI taxonomy): Eukaryota > Metazoa > Chordata > Chondrichthyes > Orectolobiformes > Hemiscylliidae > Chiloscyllium > Chiloscyllium punctatum. The sequence goes on from NW_027310469.1 coordinate 11,177, forward strand.
GAGAGGGTGGGGGACTGAGGGAGAGGGGGAGAGGGTGGGGACTGAGGGAGAGGGTGGGGACTGAGGGAGAGGGGGAGAGGGTGGGGACTGGGGGAGAGGGCGGGGACTGGGGGAGACGGGGAGAGGGTGGGGACTGAGGGAGACGGGGAGAGGGTGGGGGACGGAGGGAGACGGGGAGAGGGTGGGGGACGGAGGGAGAGGGGGAGAGGGTGGGGACTGAGGGAGACGGGGGGAGGGTGTGGACTGAGGGAGAGGGGGAGAGGGTGGGGGACGGAGGGAGACGGGGAGAGGGTGGGGGACGGAGGGAGAGGGGGAGAGGGTGGGGGACTGGGGGAGACGGGGAGAGGGTGGGGGACTGGGGGAGAGGGTGGGGGACGGAGGGAGACGGGGAGAGGGTGGGGACTGAGGGAGACGGGGGAGAGGGTGGGGGACGGAGGGAGACGGGGGAGAGGGTGGGGGACGGAGGGAGAGGGGGGAGAGGGTGGGGGACGGAGGGAGAGGGGGAGAGGGTGGGGGACTGAGGGAGACGGGGGGAGGGTGTGGACTGAGGGAGAGGGGGAGAGGGTGGGGGACTGGGGGAGACGGGGAGAGGGTGGGGGACTGGGGGAGACGGGGAGAGGGTGGGGGACTGGGGGAGACGGGGAGAGGGTGGGGGACGGAGGGAGACGGGGAGAGGGTGGGGACTGAGGGCGAGAGTGGGGGACGGAGGGAGACGGGGAGAGGGTGGGAGACGGAGGGAGACGGGGAGAGGGTGGGGACTGAGGGAGACGGGGAGAGGGTGGGGGACGGAGGGAGACGGGGAGAGGGTGGGGACTGAGGGAGACGGGGAGAGGGTGGGGGACGGAGGGACACGGGGAGAGGGTGGGGACGGAGGGAGAGGGGGAGAGGGTGGGGACTGAGGGAGAGGGTGGGGGACGGATGGAGAGGGGGAGAGGGTGGGGGACTGAGGGAGACGGGGAGAGGGTGGGGGACTGGGGGAGGGGGGAGAGGGTGGGGGACTGAGGGAGACGGGGAGAGGGTGGGGGTCGGAGGGAGAGGGGGAGAGGGTGGGGGACTGAGGGAGACGGGGAGAGGGTGGGGGACTGAGGGAGACGGGGAGAGGGTGGGGGACGGAGGGAGAGGGGGAGAGGGTGGGGGACGGAGGGACACGGGGAGAGGGTGGGGGACTGAGGGAGACGGGGAGAGGGTGGGGGACGGAGGGAGAGGGGGAGAGGGTGGGGATTGAGGGAGAGGGGGAGAGGGCGGGGACTGGGGGAGACGGGGAGAGGGTGGGGGACTGAGGGAGACGGGGAGAGGGTGGGGGACGGAGGGAGAGGGGGAGAGGGTGGGGGACTGAGGGAGAGGGGGAGAGGGTGGGGGACGGAGGGAGAGGGGGAGAGGGTGGGGGACTGAGGGAGACGGGGAGAGGGTGGGGGACTGAGGGAGACGGGGAGAGGGTGGGGGACGGAGGGAGAGGGGGAGAGGGTGGGGGACGGAGGGACACGGGGAGAGGGTGGGGGACTGAGGGAGACGGGGAGAGGGTGGGGGACGGAGGGAGAGGGGGAGAGGGTGGGGATTGAGGGAGAGGGGGAGAGGGCGGGGACTGGGGGAGACGGGGAGAGGGTGGGGGACTGGGGGAGAGGGGGAGAGGGTGGGGGACGGAGGGAGAGGGTGGGGGACTGAGGGAGAGGGGGAGAGGGTGGGGGACGGAGGGAGAGGGGGAGAGGGTGGGGGACGGAGGGAGAGGGGGAGAGGGTGGGGGACTGAGGGAGAGGGGGAGAGGGTGGGGACTGAGGGAGAGGGTGGGGACTGAGGGAGAGGGGGAGAGGGTGGGGACTGGGGGAGAGGGCGGGGACTGGGGGAGACGGGGAGAGGGTGGGGACTGAGGGAGACGGGGAGAGGGTGGGGGACGGAGGGAGACGGGGAGAGGGTGGGGGACGGAGGGAGAGGGGGAGAGGGTGGGGACTGAGGGAGAGGGGGAGAGGGCGGGGACTGGGGGAGACGGGGAGAGGGTGGGGACTGAGGGAGACGGGGAGAGGGTGGGGGACGGAGGGAGACGGGGAGAGGGTGGGGGACGGAGGGAGAGAGTGGGGGACTGGGGGAGATGGGGAGAGGGTGGGGGACTGAGGGAGACGGGGTTGAGGGTGGGGACTGAGGGAGACGGGGAGAGGGTGGCGACTGAGGGAGACGGGGAGAGGGTGGGGGACGGAGGGAGATGGGGAGAGGGTGGGGGACTGAGGGAGAGAGTGGGGGACTGGGGGAGTTGGGGAGAGGGTGGGGGACTGAGGGAGACGGCGTTGAGGGTGGGGACTGAGGGAGACGGGGAGAGGGTGGGGACTGAGGGAGACGGGGAGAGGGTGGGGGACGGAGGGAGAGGGGGAGAGGGTGGGGGACGGAGGGAGACGGGGAGAGGGTGGGGACTGAGGGAGACGGGGAGAGGGTGGGGGACGGAGGGAGACGGGGAGAGGGTGGGGGACTGAGGGAGAGGGGGAGAGGGTGGGGGACTGAGGGAGAGGGGGAGAGGGTGGGGGACTGAGGGAGAGGGGGAGAGGGTGGGGGACGGAGGGAGAGGGGGAGAGGGTGGGGGACGGAGGGACACGGGGAGAGGGTGGGGGACTGAGGGAGACGGGGAGAGGGTGGGGGACGGAGGGAGAGGGGGAGAGGGTGGGGATTGAGGGAGAGGGGGAGAGGGCGGGGACTGGGGGAGACGGGGAGAGGGTGGGGGACTGGGGGAGAGGGGGAGAGGGTGGGGGACGGAGGGAGAGGGTGGGGGACTGAGGGAGAGGGGGAGAGGGTGGGGGACGGAGGGAGAGGGGGAGAGGGTGGGGGACTGAGGGAGAGGGGGAGAGGGTGGGGGACTGAGGGAGAGGGGGAGAGGGTGGGGACTGAGGGAGAGGGTGGGGACTGAGGGAGAGGGGGAGAGGGTGGGGACTGGGGGAGAGGGCGGGGACTGGGGGAGACGGGGAGAGGGTGGGGACTGAGGGAGACGGGGAGAGGGTGGGGGACGGAGGGAGACGGGGAGAGGGTGGGGGACGGAGGGAGAGGGGGAGAGGGTGGGGACTGAGGGAGAGGGTGGGGACTGAGGGAGAGGGGGAGAGGGTGGGGACTGGGGGAGAGGGCGGGGACTGGGGGAGACGGGGAGAGGGTGGGGACTGAGGGAGACGGGGAGAGGGTGGGGGACGGAGGGAGACGGGGAGAGGGTGGGGGACGGAGGGAGAGAGTGGGGGACTGGGGGAGATGGGGAGAGGGTGGGGGACTGAGGGAGACGGGGTTGAGGGTGGGGACTGAGGGAGACGGGGAGAGGGTGGCGACTGAGGGAGACGGGGAGAGGGTGGGGGACGGAGGGAGACGGGGAGAGGGTGGGGGACTGAGGGAGAGAGTGGGGGACTGGGGGAGTTGGGGAGAGGGTGGGGGACTGAGGGAGACGGCGTTGAGGGTGGGGACTGAGGGAGACGGGGAGAGGGTGGGGACTGAGGGAGACGGGGAGAGGGTGGGGGACGGAGGGAGAGGGGGAGAGGGTGGGGGACGGAGGGAGACGGGGAGAGGGTGGGGACTGAGGGAGACGGGGAGAGGGTGGGGGACGGAGGGAGACGGGGAGAGGGTGGGGGACTGAGGGAGAGGGGGAGAGGGTGGGGGACTGAGGGAGAGGGGGAGAGGGTGGGGGACTGAGGGAGAGGGGGAGAGGGTGGGGACTAAGGGAGAGGGGGAGAGACAGTGGGGATTGAGGGATGAGGTTGAGGACGGTGAGGATTGAGGGAATTGAGGTGGGGTTGGGTGGATGGAGGGATTGAGGGATATGATTGGAGGTGGATGAATATTCTGTGAATCCTGACCTTCCAGATCCCGGAAGGCTGAAGGGTCGGTGAATTTTCCTTCCACAAGAATGGCCAGAATTCTCTGGTGGCTGCTCAGCAGCTGACTGTAGAAAGTACTGCAAATAGATGAAGGGGTTCGATCCATGGTCCCACAGATAAAGATAAGGCACTGCAACACAGGACAGACCTGTCAGAGACATCAACAGCAGCACCACAACCTCCCAAACACAGACAGGACTTAGTGAAACATAGAGGTAACCAGTGTATCTAACACACCCCGGTCCCAGAGAGAGGGGGGAAAGGACAGTGTATCTAACACACCCCGGTCCCAGAGAGAGAGAGAGAGAGAGAGAGGGGGGAAAGGACAGTGTATCTAACACACCCCGGTCCCAGAGAGAGAGAGAGAGAGGGGGGAAAGGACAGTGTATCTAACACACCCCGGTCCCAGAGAGAGAGAGAGAGGGGGGAAAGGACAGTATATCTAACACACCCCGGTCCCAGAGAGAGAGAGAGAGAGAGGGGGGAAAGGACAGTGTATCTAACACACCCCGGTCCCAGAGAGAGAGAGAGAGGGGGGAAAGGACAGTGTATCTAACACACCCCGGTCCCAGAGAGAGAGAGAGAGGGGGGAAAGGACAGTGTATCTAACACACCCCGGTCCCAGAGAGAGAGAGGGGGAAAAGGACAGTGTATCTAACACACCCCGGTCCCAGAGAGAGAGAGAGAGGGGGGGGAAAGGACAGTGTATCTAACACACCCCGGTCCCAGAGAGAGAGAGAGAGGGGGGGGAAAGGACAGTGTATCTAACACACCCCGGTCCCAGAGAGAGAGGGGGGAAAGGACAGTGTATCTAACACACCCCGGTCCCAGAGAGAGAGAGGGGGAAAGGACAGTGTATCTAACACACCCCGGTCCCAGAGAGAGAGGGGGGAAAGGACAGTGTATCTAACACACCCCGGTCCCAGAGAGAGGGGGGGGAAAGGACAGTGTATCTAACACACCCCGGTCCCAGAGAGAGAGAGGGGGGAAAGGACAGTGTATCTAACACACCCCGGTCCCAGAGAGAGGGGGGGGGGGAAGGACAGTGTATCTAACACACCCCGGTCCCAGAGAGAGAGAGAGGGGGGGGGAAAGCACAGTGTATCTAACACACCCCGGTCCCAGAGAGAGAGGGGGGGGAAAGGACAGTGTATCTAACACACCCCGGTCCCAGAGAGAGAGGGGGGGGAAAGGACAGTGTATCTAACACACCCCGGTCCCAGAGAGAGAGGGGGAAAGGACAGTGTATCTAACACACCCCAGTCCCAGAGAGAGAGAGAGAGACAGCGGGGGGAAAAGGACAGTGTATCTAACACACCCCGGTCCCAGAGAGAGGGGGGGGAAAGGACAGTGTATCTAACACACCCCGGTCCCAGAGAGAGAGAGGGGGAAAGGACAGTGTATCTAACACACCCCGGTCCCAGAGTGAGAGAGAGAGGGGGGGGAAAGGACAGTTATCTAACACACCCCGGTCCCAGAGAGAGAGAGAGAGGGGGGGGAAAGGACAGTGTATCTAACACACCCCGGTCCCAGAGAGAGAGAGGGGGGAAAGGACAGTGTATCTAACACACCCCGGTCCCAGAGAGAGAGGGGGGAAAGGACAGTGTATCTAACACACCCCGATCCCAGAGAGAGAGAGAGGGGGGAAAGGACAGTGTATCTAACACACCCCGGTCCCAGAGAGAGAGAGAGAGGGGGGGGAAACGACAGTGTATCTAACACACCCCAGTCCCAGAGAGAGAGGGGGGGGAAAGGACAGTGTATCTAACACACCCCGGTCCCAGAGAGAGAGAGGGGGGAAAGGACAGTGTGTCTAACACACCCCAGTCCCACAGAGAGAGGGGAAAGGACAGTGTATCTAACACACCCCGGTCCCAGAGAGAGAGAGAGAGGGGGGGGAAAGAACAGTGTATCTAACACACCCCGGTCCCAGAGAGCGAGAGAGAGAGAGAGAGGGGGGAAAGGACAGTGTATCTAACACACCCACGTCCCAGAGAGAGAGAGAGAGGGGAAAGGACAGTGTATCTAACACACCCCGGTCCCAGAGAGAGAGAGGGGGAAAAGGACAGTGTATCTAACACACCCCGGTCCCAGAGAGAGAGAGAGAGGGGGGGGAAAGGACAGTGTATCTAACACACCCCGGTCCCAGAGAGAGAGAGAGAGGGGGGGAAAGGACAGTGTATCTAACACACCCCGGTCCCAGAGAGAGAGGGGGGAAAGGACAGTGTATCTAACACACCCCGGTCCCAGAGAGAGAGAGGGGGAAAGGACAGTGTATCTAACACACCCCGGTCCCAGAGAGAGAGGGGGGAAAGGACAGTGTATCTAACACACCCCGGTCCCAGAGAGAGGGGGGGGAAAGGACAGTGTATCTAACACACCCCGGTCCCAGAGGGAGAGAGAGAGGGGGGGGAAAGGACAGTGTATCTAACACACCCCGGTCCCAGAGAGAGAGGGGGGAAAGGACAGTGTGTCTAACACACCCTGGTCCCAGAGAGAGAGAGAGGGGGGAAAGGACAGTGTATCTAACACACCCTGGTCCCAGAGAGAGAGAGGGGAAAGGACAGTGTATCTAACACACCCCGGTCCCAGAGAGAGAGGGGGGGGGAAAGGACAGTGTATCTAACACACCCCGGTCCCAGAGAGAGAGAGAGGGGAAAGGACAGTGTATCTAACACACCCCGGTCCCAGAGAGAGAGAGGGGGGAAAGGACAGTGTATCTAACACACCCCTGTCCCAGAGAGAGAGAGGGGGGAAAGGACAGTGTATCTAACACACCCCGGTCCCAGACAGAGAGGGGGGGGAAAGGACAGTGTATCTAACACACCCCAGTCCCAGAGAGAGAGAGGGGGGAAAGGACAGTGTATCTAACACACCCCAGTCCCAGAGAGAGAGCGGGGAAAGGACAGTGTATCTAACACACCCCGGTCCCAGAGAGAGAGGGGGGAAAGGACAGTGTATCTAACACACCCCAGTCCCAGAGAGAGAGGGGGGAAAGGACAGTGTATCTAACACACCCCGGTCCCAGAGAGAGAGAGAGAGGGGGGGAAAGGACAGTGTATCTAACACACCCCGGTCCCAGAGAGAGAGGGGGGAAAGGACAGTGTATCTAACACACCCCGGTCCCAGAGAGAGAGAGGGGGCAAAGGACAGTGTATCTAACACACCCCGGTCCCCGAGAGAGACGGGAAAGGACAGTGTATCTAACACACCCCAGTCCCAGAGAGAGAGGGGGGGAAAGGACAGTGTATCTAACACACCCCGGTCCCAGAGAGAGAGAGAGGGGGGAAAGGACAGTGTATCTAACACACCCCGGTCGCAGAGAGAGAGAGAGGGGGGAAAGGACAGTGTATCTAACACACCCCGGTCCCAGAGTGAGACGGGGGGAAAGGACAGTGTATCTAACACACCCCGGTCCCAGAGAGAGAGAGAGGGGGGAAAGGACAGTGTATCTAACACACCCCGGTCCCAGAGAGAGAGGGGGGAAAGGACAGTGTATCTTACACACCCCGGTCCCAGAGAGAGAGAGGGGGGAAAGGACAGTGTATCTAACACACCCCGGTCCCAGAGAGAGGGGGGGGAAAGGACAGTGTATCTAACACACCCCGGTCCCAGAGAGAGAGGGGGGAAAGGACAGTGTATCTAACACACCCCGGTCCCAGAGAGAGAGGGGGGAAAGGACAGTGTATCTAACACACCCCGGTCCCAGAGAGAGAGGGGGAAAGGACAGTGTATCTAACACACCCACGTCCCAGACAGAGAGGGGAAAGGACAGTGTATCTAACACACCCCAGTCCCAGAGAGAGAGAGGGGGGGAAAGGACAGTGTATCTAACACACCCCGGTCCCAGAGAGAGAGGGGGAAAGGACAGTGTATCTAACACACCACGGTCCCAGAGAGAGAGAGAGGGGAAAGGACAGTGTATCTATCACACCCCGGTCCCAGAGAGAGGGGGGGGAAAGGACAGTGTATCTAACACACCCCGGTCCCAGAGAGAGAGGGGGGGGAAAGGACAGTGTATCTAACACACCCCGGTCCCAGAGAGAGAGAGGGGAAAGGACAGTGTATCTATCACACCCCGGTCCCAGAGAGAGGGGGGGGAAAGGACAGTGTATCTAACACACCCCGGTCCCAGAGAGAGAGGGGGGGGAAAGGACAGTGTATCTAACACACCCCGGTCCCAGAGAGAGAGGGGGGAAAGGACAGTGTATCTAACACACCCCGGTCCCAGAGAGAGGGGGGGGAAAGGACAGTGTATCTAACACACCCCGGTCCCAGAGAGAGAGAGAGAGGGGGAAAGGACAGTGTATCTAACACACCCCGGTCCCAGAGAGAGGGGGGGGAAAGGACAGTGTATCTAACACACCCCGGTCGCAGAGAGAGAGATGGGGGAAAGGACAGTGTATCTAACACACCCCGGTCCCAGAGAGAGAGACGGGCTAAAGGACAGTGTATCTAACACACCCCGGTCCCAGAGAGAGAGGGGGAAAGGACAGTGTATCTAACACACCCCGGTCCCAGAGAGAGAGATGGGGGGGGGGAAAGGACAGTGTATCTAACACACCCCGGTCCCAGAGAGAGAGGGGGGAAAGGACAGTGTGTCTAACACACCCCGGTCCCAGAGAGAGGGGGTGGAAAGGACAGTGTACCTAACACACCCCGGTCCCAGAGAGAGAGGGGGAAAAGGACAGTGTATCTAACACACCCCGGTCCCAGAGAGAGAGAGGGGGTAAAGGACAGTGTATCTAACACACCCCGATCCCAGAGAGAGAGAGAGGGGGGAAAGGACAGTGTATCTAACACACCCCGGTCCCAGAGAGAGAGTGGGGGGAAAGGACAGTGTATCTAACACACCCCGGTCCCAGAGAGAGAGGGGGGGGGAAAGGACAGTGTATCTAACACACCCTGGTCCCAGAGAGAGAGGGGGGAAAGGACAGTGTGTCTAACACACCCCGGTCCCAGAGAGAGAGAGAGAGGGGGGGGAAACGACAGTGTATCTAACACACCCCAGTCCCAGAGAGAGAGAGGGGGGAAAGGACAGTGTATCTAACACACCCCGATCCCAGAGAGAGAGAGAGGGGGGAAAGGACAGTGTATCTAACACACCCCGGTCCCAGAGAGAGAGTGGGGGGAAAGGACAGTGTATCTAACACACCCCGGTCCCAGAGAGAGAGGGGGGGGAAAGGACAGTGTATCTAACACACCCTGGTCCCAGAGAGAGAGGGGGGAAAGGACAGTGTGTCTAACACACCCCGGTCCCAGAGAGAGAGAGAGAGGGGGGGGAAACGACAGTGTATCTAACACACCCCAGTCCCAGAGAGAGAGGGGGGGGAAAGGACAGTGTATCTAACACACCCCGGTCCCAGAGAGAGAGAGGGGGGAAAGGACAGTGTGTCTAACACACCCCAGTCCCACAGAGAGAGGGGAAAGGACAGTGTATCTAACACACCCCGGTCCCAGAGAGAGAGAGAGAGGGGGGGGAAAGAACAGTGTATCTAACACACCCCGGTCCCAGAGAGCGAGAGAGAGAGAGAGAGAGGGGAAAGGACAGTGTATCTAACACACCCTGGTCCCAGAGAGAGAGGGGGGGAAACGACAGTGGATCTAACACACCCTGGTCCCAGAGAGAGAGGGGGGAAAGGACAGTGTATCGAACAAACCCCGGTCCCAGAGAGAGAGGGGGGAAAGGACAGTGTGTCTAACACACCCCGGTCCCAGAGAGAGGGGGGAAAGGACAGTGTATCTAACACACCCTGGTCCCAGAGAGAGAGAGGGGAAAGGACAGTGTATCTAACACACCCCGGTCCCAGAGAGAGAGAGAGAGGGGAAAGGACAGTGTATCTAACACACCCCGGTCCCAGAGAGAGAGAGGGGGAAAAGGACAGTGTATCTAACACACCCCGGTCCCAGAGAGAGAGAGAGAGGGGGGGGAAAGGACAGTGTATCTAACACACCCCGGTCCCAGAGAGAGAGAGAGAGGAGGGGGAAAGGACAGTGTATCTAACACACCCCGGTCCCAGAGAGAGAGGGGGGAAAGGACAGTGTATCTAACACACCCCGGTCCCAGAGAGAGAGAGGGGGAAAGGACAGTGTATCTAACACACCCCGGTCCCAGAGAGAGAGGGGGGAAAGGACAGTGTATCTAACACACCCCGGTCCCAGAGAGAGGGGGGGGAAAGGACAGTGTATCTAACACACCCCGGTCCCAGAGGGAGAGAGGGGGGAAAGGACAGTGTATCTAACACACCCCGGTCCCAGAGAGAGGGGGGGGGGAAAGGACAGTGTATCTAACACACCCCGGTCCCAGAGAGAGAGAGAGAGGGGGGGGAAAGGACAGTGTATCTAACACACCCCGGTCCCAGAGAGAGACGGGGGGGGAAAGGACAGTGTATCTAACACACCCCGGTCCCAGAGAGAGAGAGGGGGAAAGGACAGTGTATCTAACACACCCCGGTCCCAGAGAGAGAGAGAGAGAGAGGGGGGGGAAAGGACAGTGTATCTAACACACCCCGGTCCCAGAGAGAGGGGGGGGAAAGGACAGTGTATCTAACACACCCCGGTCCCAGAGAGAGAGAGGGGAAAAGGACAGTGTATCTAACACACCCCGGTCCCAGAGAGAGAGAGATAGAGAGAGAGAGGGGGGAAAGGACAGTGTATCTAACACACCCCGGTCCCAGAGAGAGAGAGAGGGGGGGGAAAGGACAGTGTATCTAACACACCCCGGTCCCAGAGAGAGAGGGGGGAAAGGACAGTGTATCTAACACACCCCGGTCCCAGAGAGAGAGAGGGGGGAAAGGACAGTGTATCTAACACACCCCGGTCCCAGAGAGAGAGAGGGGGGAAAGGACAGTGTATCTAACACACCCCGGTCCCAGAGAGAGAGGGGGAAAAGGACAGTGTATCTAACACATCCCGGTCCCAGAGAGAGAGAGGGGGGAAAGGACAGTGTATCTCACACACCCCGGTTCCAGAGAGAGAGGGGGGAAAGGACAGTGTATCTAACACACCCCGGTCCCAGAGAGAGAGGGGGGAAAGGACAGTGTGTCTAACACACCCTGCTCCCAGAGAGAGAGAGAGGGGGGAAAGGACAGTGTATCTAACACACCCTGGTCCCAGAGAGAGAGAGGGGAAAGGACAGTGTATCTAACACACCCCGGTCCCAGAGAGAGAGGGGGGGGGAAAGGACAGTGTATCTAACACACCCCGGTCCCAGAGAGAGAGAGAGGGGAAAGGACAGTGTATCTAACACACCCCGGTCCCAGAGAGAGAGAGGGGGGAAAGGACAGTGTATCTAACACACCCCTGTCCCAGAGAGAGAGAGGGGGGAAAAGGACAGTGTATCTAACACACCCCGGTCCCAGACAGAGAGGGGGGGGAAAGGACAGTGTATCTAACACACCCCAGTCCCAGAGAGAGAGAGGGGGGAAAGGACAGTGTATCTAACACACCCCAGTCCCAGAGAGAGAGCGGGGAAAGGACAGTGTATCTAACACACCCCGGTCCCAGAGAGAGAGGGGGGAAAGGACAGTGTATCTAACACACCCCAGTCCCAGAGAGAGAGGGGGGAAAGGACAGTGTATCTAACACACCCCGGTCCCAGAGAGAGAGAGAGAGGGGGGGAAAGGACAGTGTATCTAACACACCCCGGTCCCAGAGAGAGAGGGGGGAAAGGACAGTGTATCTAACACACCCCGGTCCCAGAGAGAGAGAGGGGGGAAAGGACAGTGTATCTAACACACCCCGGTCCAAGAGAGAGAGAGAGAGGGGGAAAGGACAGTGTATCTAACACACCCCGGTCCCAGAGAGAGGGGGGGGAAAGGACAGTGTATCTAACACACCCCGGTCCCAGAGAGAGAGATGGGGGAAAGGACAGTGTATCTAACACACCCCGGTCCCAGAGAGAGAGACGGGCTAAAGGACAGTGTATCTAACACACCCCGGTCCCAGAGAGAGAGGGGGAAAGGACAGTGTATCTAACACACCCCGGTCCCAGAGAGAGAGAGAGGGGGGGGGGAAAGGACAGTGTATCTAACACACCCCGGTCCCAGAGAGAGAGGGGGGAAAGGACAGTGTGTCTAACACACCCCGGTCCCAGAGAGAGGGGGTGGAAAGGACAGTGTACCTAACACACCCCGGTCCCAGAGAGAGAGGGGGAAGAGGACAGTGTATCTAACACACCCCGGTCCCAGAGAGAGAGAGGGGGTAAAGGACAGTGTATCTAACACACCCCGGTCCCAGAGAGAGAGGGGGGGAAAGGACAGTGTATCTAACACACCCCGGTCCCAGAGAGAGGGGGGGGAAAGGACAGTGTATCTAACACACCCCGGTCCCAGAGAGAGGGGGGGGAAAGGACAGTGTATCTAACACACCCCGGTCCCAGAGAGAGAGAGGGGGGGGAAAGGACAGTGCATCTAACACACCCCGGTCCCAGAGAGAGAGAGGGGGGAAAGGACAGTGTATCTAACACACCCCGGTCCCAGAGAGAGAGAGGGGGTAAAGGACAGTGTATCTAACACACCCCGGTCCCAGAGAGAGAGGGGGGAAAGGACAGTGTATCTAACATACCCCGGTCCCAGAGAGAGAGGGGGGAAAGGACAGTGTATCTAACACACCCCAGTCCCAGAGAGAGAGGGGGGAAAGGACAGTGTATCTAACACACCCCGGTCCCAGAGAGAGAGAGGGGGGGGAAAAGGACAGTGTATCTAACACACCCCGGTCCCAGAGAGAGAGGGGGGGGAAAGGACAGTGTATCTAACATTCCCCGGTCCCAGAGAGAGATGGGGGAAAGGACAGTGTATCTAACACACCCCGGTCCCAGAGAGAGAGAGGGGAAAGGACAGTGTATCTAACACACCCCGGTCCCAGAGAGAGAGAGGGGAAAGGACAGTGTATCTAACACACCCCTGTCCCAGAGAGAGAGGGGGGAAAGGACAGTGTATCTATCACACCCCGGTCCCAGAGAGAGGGGGGGGAAAGGACAGTGTATCTAACACACCCCGGTCCCAGAGAGAGAGGGGGGGGAAAGGACAGTGTATCTAACACACCCCGGTCCCAGAGAGAGAGAGGGGAAAGGACAGTGTATCTATCACACCCCGGTCCCAGAGAGAGGGGGGGGAAAGGACAGTGTATCTAACACACCCCGGTCCCAGAGAGAGAGGGGGGGGAAAGGACAGTGTATCTAACACACCCCGGTCCCAGAGAGAGAGGGGGGAAAGGACAGTGTATCTAACACACCCCGGTCCCAGAGAGAGGGGGGGGAAAGGACAGTGTATCTAACACACCCCGGTCCCAGAGAGAGAGAGAGAGGGGGAAAGGACAGTGTATCTAACACACCCCGGTCCCAGAGAGAGGGGGGGGAAAGGACAGTGTATCTAACACACCCCGGTCGCAGAGAGAGAGATGGGGGAAAGGACAGTGTATCTAACACACCCCGGTCCCAGAGAGAGAGACGGGCTAAAGGACAGTGTATCTAACACACCCCGGTCCCAGAGAGAGAGGGGGAAAGGACAGTGTATCTAACACACCCCGGTCCCAGAGAGAGAGATGGGGGGGGGGAAAGGACAGTGTATCTAACACACCCCGGTCCCAGAGAGAGAGGGGGGAAAGGACAGTGTGTCTAACACACCCCGGTCCCAGAGAGAGGGGGTGGAAAGGACAGTGTACCTAACACACCCCGGTCCCAGAGAGAGAGGGGGAAAAGGACAGTGTATCTAACACACCCCGGTCCCAGAGAGAGAGAGGGGGTAAAGGACAGTGTATCTAACACACCCCGATCCCAGAGAGAGAGAGAGGGGGGAAAGGACAGTGTATCTAACACACCCCGGTCCCAGAGAGAGAGTGGGGGGAAAGGACAGTGTATCTAACACACCCCGGTCCCAGAGAGAGAGGGGGGGGGAAAGGACAGTGTATCTAACACACCCTGGTCCCAGAGAGAGAGGGGGGAAAGGACAGTGTGTCTAACACACCCCGGTCCCAGAGAGAGAGAGAGAGGGGGGGGAAACGACAGTGTATCTAACACACCCCAGTCCCAGAGAGAGAGAGGGGGGAAAGGACAGTGTATCTAACACACCCCGATCCCAGAGAGAGAGAGAGGGGGGAAAGGACAGTGTATCTAACACACCCCGGTCCCAGAGAGAGAGTGGGGGGAAAGGACAGTGTATCTAACACACCCCGGTCCCAGAGAGAGAGGGGGGGGAAAGGACAGTGTATCTAACACACCCTGGTCCCAGAGAGAGAGGGGGGAAAGGACAGTGTGTCTAACACACCCCGGTCCCAGAGAGAGAGAGAGAGGGGGGGGAAACGACAGTGTATCTAACACACCCCAGTCCCAGAGAGAGAGGGGGGGGAAAGGACAGTGTATCTAACACACCCCGGTCCCAGAGAGAGAGAGGGGGGAAAGGACAGTGTGTCTAACACACCCCAGTCCCACAGAGAGAGGGGAAAGGACAGTGTATCTAACACACCCCGGTCCCAGAGAGAGAGAGAGAGGGGGGGGAAAGAACAGTGTATCTAACACACCCCGGTCCCAGAGAGCGAGAGAGAGAGAGAGAGAGGGGAAAGGACAGTGTATCTAACACACCCTGGTCCCAGAGAGAGAGGGGGGGAAACGACAGTGTATCTAACACACCCTGGTCCCAGAGAGAGAGGGGGGAAAGGACAGTGTATCGAACAAACCCCGGTCCCAGAGAGAGAGGGGGGAAAGGACAGTGTGTCTAACACACCCCGGTCCCAGAGAGAGGGGGGAAAGGACAGTGTATCTAACACACCCTGGTCCCAGAGAGAGAGAGGGGAAAGGACAGTGTATCTAACACACCCCGGTCCCAGAGAGAGAGAGAGAGGGGAAAGGACAGTGTATCTAACACACCCCGGTCCCAGAGAGAGAGAGGGGGAAAAGGACAGTGTATCTAACACACCCCGGTCCCAGAGAGAGAGAGAGAGGGGGGGGAAAGGACAGTGTATCTAACACACCCCGGTCCCAGAGAGAGAGAGAGAGGAGGGGGAAAGGACAGTGTATCTAACACACCCCGGTCCCAGAGAGAGAGGGGGGAAAGGACAGTGTATCTAACACACCCCGGTCCCAGAGAGAGAGAGGGGGAAAGGACAGTGTATCTAACACACCCCGGTCCCAGAGAGAGAGGGGGGAAAGGACAGTGTATCTAACACACCCCGGTCCCAGAGAGAGGGGGGGGAAAGGACAGTGTATCTAACACACCCCGGTCCCAGAGGGAGAGAGGGGGGAAAGGACAGTGTATCTAACACACCCCGGTCCCAGAGAGAGGGGGGGGGGAAAGGACAGTGTATCTAACACACCCCGGTCCCAGAGAGAGAGAGAGAGGGGGGGGAAAGGACAGTGTATCTAACACACCCCGGTCCCAGAGAGAGACGGGGGGGGAAAGGACAGTGTATCTAACACACCCCGGTCCCAGAGAGAGAGAGGGGGA
This sequence comes from Chiloscyllium punctatum, assembly GCF_047496795.1. Classification (NCBI taxonomy): domain Eukaryota; kingdom Metazoa; phylum Chordata; class Chondrichthyes; order Orectolobiformes; family Hemiscylliidae; genus Chiloscyllium; species Chiloscyllium punctatum. The sequence continues at coordinate 26,451 of NW_027310469.1, forward strand.
AAGGACAGTGTATCTAACACACCCCGGTCCCAGAGAGAGAGAGAGAGAGAGGGGGGGGAAAGGACAGTGTATCTAACACACCCCGGTCCCAGAGAGAGGGGGGGGAAAGGACAGTGTATCTAACACACCCCGGTCCCAGAGAGAGAGAGGGGGAAAGGACAGTGTATCTAACACACCCCGGTCCCAGAGAGAGAGAGAGAGAGAGAGAGGGGGGGGAAAGGACAGTGTATCTAACACACCCCGGTCCCAGAGAGAGAGAGAGGGGGGGGAAAGGACAGTGTATCTAACACACCCCGGTCCCAGAGAGAGAGGGGGGAAAGGACAGTGTATCTAACACACCCCGGTCCCAGAGAGAGAGAGGGGGGAAAGGACAGTGTATCTAACACACCCCGGTCCCAGAGAGAGAGAGGGGGGAAAGGACAGTGTATCTAACACACCCCGGTCCCAGAGAGAGAGGGGGAAAAGGACAGTGTATCTAACACATCCCGGTCCCAGAGAGAGAGAGGGGGGAAAGGACAGTGTATCTCACACACCCCGGTTCCAGAGAGAGAGGGGGGAAAGGACAGTGTATCTAACACACCCCGGTCCCAGAGAGAGAGGGGGGAAAGGACAGTGTGTCTAACACACCCTGCTCCCAGAGAGAGAGAGAGGGGGGAAAGGACAGTGTATCTAACACACCCTGGTCCCAGAGAGAGAGAGGGGAAAGGACAGTGTATCTAACACACCCCGGTCCCAGAGAGAGAGGGGGGGGGAAAGGACAGTGTATCTAACACACCCCGGTCCCAGAGAGAGAGAGAGGGGAAAGGACAGTGTATCTAACACACCCCGGTCCCAGAGAGAGAGAGGGGGGAAAGGACAGTGTATCTAACACACCCCTGTCCCAGAGAGAGAGAGGGGGGAAAGGACAGTGTATCTAACACACCCCGGTCCCAGACAGAGAGGGGGGGGAAAGGACAGTGTATCTAACACACCCCAGTCCCAGAGAGAGAGAGGGGGGAAAGGACAGTGTATCTAACACACCCCAGTCCCAGAGAGAGAGCGGGGAAAGGACAGTGTATCTAACACACCCCGGTCCCAGAGAGAGAGGGGGGAAAGGACAGTGTATCTAACACACCCCAGTCCCAGAGAGAGAGGGGGGAAAGGACAGTGTATCTAACACACCCCGGTCCCAGAGAGAGAGAGAGAGGGGGGGAAAGGACAGTGTATCTAACACACCCCGGTCCCAGAGAGAGAGGGGGGAAAGGACAGTGTATCTAACACACCCCGGTCCCAGAGAGAGAGAGGGGGGAAAGGACAGTGTATCTAACACACCCCGGTCCCAGAGAGAGAGAGAGAGGGGGAAAGGACAGTGTATCTAACACACCCCGGTCCCAGAGAGAGGGGGGGGAAAGGACAGTGTATCTAACACACCCCGGTCCCAGAGAGAGAGATGGGGGAAAGGACAGTGTATCTAACACACCCCGGTCCCAGAGAGAGAGACGGGCTAAAGGACAGTGTATCTAACACACCCCGGTCCCAGAGAGAGAGGGGGAAAGGACAGTGTATCTAACACACCCCGGTCCCAGAGAGAGAGAGAGGGGGGGGGGAAAGGACAGTGTATCTAACACACCCCGGTCCCAGAGAGAGAGGGGGGAAAGGACAGTGTGTCTAACACACCCCGGTCCCAGAGAGAGGGGGTGGAAAGGACAGTGTACCTAACACACCCCGGTCCCAGAGAGAGAGGGGGAAAAGGACAGTGTATCTAACACACCCCGGTCCCAGAGAGAGAGAGGGGGTAAAGGACAGTGTATCTAACACACCCCGGTCCCAGAGAGAGAGGGGGGGAAAGGACAGTGTATCTAACACACCCCGGTCCCAGAGAGAGGGGGGGGAAAGGACAGTGTATCTAACACACCCCGGTCCCAGAGAGAGGGGGGGGAAAGGACAGTGTATCTAACACACCCCGGTCCCAGAGAGAGAGAGGGGGGGGAAAGGACAGTGCATCTAACACACCCCGGTCCCAGAGAGAGAGAGGGGGGAAAGGACAGTGTATCTAACACACCCCGGTCCCAGAGAGAGAGAGGGGGTAAAGGACAGTGTATCTAACACACCCCGGTCCCAGAGAGAGAGGGGGGAAAGGACAGTGTATCTAACACACCCCAGTCCCAGAGAGAGAGGGGGGAAAGGACAGTGTATCTAACACACCCCGGTCCCAGAGAGAGAGAGGGGGGGGAAAAGGACAGTGTATCTAACACACCCCGGTCCCAGAGAGAGAGGGGGGGGAAAGGACAGTGTATCTAACATTCCCCGGTCCCAGAGAGAGATGGGGGAAAGGACAGTGTATCTAACACACCCCGGTCCCAGAGAGAGAGAGGGGAAAGGACAGTGTATCTAACACACCCCGGTCCCAGAGAGAGAGAGGGGAAAGGACAGTGTATCTAACACACCCCTGTCCCAGAGAGAGAGGGGGGAAAGATCAGTGTATCTAACACACCCCGGTCCCAGAGAGAGAGAGAGGGGAAAGGAGAGTGTATCTAACACACCCCAGTCCCACAGAGAGAGGGGGGGAAAGGACAGTGTATCTAACATACCCCGGTCCCAGAGAGAGGGAGAGGGGGGAAAGGACAGTGTATCTAACACACCCCGGTCCCAGAGAGAGAGAGAGAGAGGGGGGGAAAGGACAGTGTATCTGACACACCCCGGTCCCAGAGAGAGAGAGAGAGAGGGGGGAAAGGACAGTGTATCTAACACACCCCGGTCCCAGAGAGAGAGAGAGAGGGGGGGAAAGGACAGTGTATCTAACACACCCCGGTCCCAGAGAGAGAGAGGGGGGAAAGGACAGTGTATCTAACACACCCCGGTCCCAGAGAGAGAGAGAGAGGGGGGGAAGGGACAGTGTATCTAACACACCCCGGTCCCAGAGAGAGAGAGAGAGGTGGGAAAAGGACAGTGTATCTAACACACCCCGGTCCCAGAGAGAGAGGGGGGAAAGGACAGTGTATCTAACACACCCCGGTCCCAGAGAGAGAGTGGGGGGAAAGGACAGTGTAAAAACAATGACTGCAGATGCTGAAAATCAAATACTGGCGCCCAGTCTCCCCAATGTAGAGGAGACCACATCGGGAGCAACGGATACAATAAATGATATTAGTGGATGTGCAGGTGAAACTTTGATGGATGTGGAAGGCTCCTTTAGGGCCTTGGATAGAGGTGAGGGAGGAGGTGTGGGCACAGGTTTTACAGTTCCTGCGGTGGCAGGGGAAAGTGCCCGAATGGGAGGGTGGGTCGTAGGGGGGTGTGGACCTGACCAGGTAGTCACGGAGGGAACGGTCTTTGCGGAAGGCGGAGAGGGGTGGGGAGGGAAATATATCCCTGGTGGTGGGATCTTTTTAGAGGTGGCGGAAATGTCGGCGGATGATTTGGTTGATGCGAAGGTTAGTAGGGTGGAAGGTGAGCACCAGGGGCGTTCTGTCCTTGTTACGGTTGGAGGGGTGGGGTCTGAGGGCGGAGGTGCGGGATGTGGACGAGATGCGTTGGAGGGCATCTTTAACCACGTGGGAAGGGAAATTGCGGTCTCTAAAGAAGGAGGCCATCTGGTGTGTCCTATGGTGGAACTGGTCCTCCTGGGAGCAGATACGGTGGAGGCGGAGAAATTGGGAATACGGGATGGCATTTTTGCAAGAGATAGGGTGGGAAGAGGTGTAATCCAGGTAGCTGTGGGAGTCAGTGGGTTTGTAAAAAATGTCAGTGTCAAGTCGGTCGTCACTAATGGAGATGGAGAGGTCCAGGAAGGGGAGCGAGGTGTCAGAGATAGTCCAGGTAAATTTAAGGTCAGGGTGGAATGTGTTGGTGAAGTTGGTGAATTGCTCAACCTTCTCACGGGAGCACGAGGTGGCGCCAATGCAGTCATCAATGTAGCGGAGGAAGAGGTGGGGAGTGGCGCCAATGCAGTCCTTCCCACGTGGTTAAAGATGCCCTCCAACGCATCTCGTCCACATCCCGCACCTCCGCCCTCAGACCCCACCCCTCCAACCGTAACAAGGACAGAACACCCCTGGTGCTCACCTTCCACCCTACCAACCTTCGCATCAACCAAATCATCCGCCGACATTTCCGCCACCTCTAAAAAGATCCCACCACCAGGGATATATTTCCCTCCCCACCCTTTTCCGCCTTCCGCAAAGACCGTTCCCTCCGTGACTACCTGGTCAGGTCCACACCCCCCTACGACCCACCCTCCCATTCGGGCACTTTCCCCTGCCACCGCAGGAACTGTAAAACCTGTGCCCACACCTCCTCCCTCACCTCTATCCAAGGCCCTAAAGGAGCCTTCCACATCCATCAAAGTTTCACCTGCACATCCACTAATATCATTTATTGTATCCGTTGCTCCCGATGTGGTCTCCTCTACATTGGGCAGACTGGGCGCCTCGTAGCAGAGCGCTTTAGGGAACATCTCCGAGACACCCGCACCAATCAACCAGTGTATCTAACACACCCCGGTCCCTGAGAGACGGGGGGGGGGGGGAAGGACAGTGCATCTAACACACCCCGGTCCCTGAGAGACGGGGGGGGGGAAGGACAGTGCATCTAACACACCCCGGTCCCAGAGAGAGAGGGGGGAAAGGACAGTGTATCTAACACACCCCGGTCCCTGAGAGACGGGGGGGGGGGGGGGGGGGGGGGGGGGAGGGCAGTGTATCTAACACACCCCGGTCCCTGAGAGACCGCGGGGGGGGGAAGGGCAGTGTATCTAACACACCCCGGTCCCAGGAGTCTGTATCTAACTGCCAGTGACATTAACCAGTAATGTGCCTTACCATCATGCTTTGCTCCCAGAGGGTGATCTCACGCTCTGTGGCCGGGGACAGGAGGGTTTCCAGTAGTTGGACAAACTGCTGGGCCGACTGTTCAAAAACCTGGAGGCTGGAAAGAAAAGGGACAGGGGGTTTGGGTCAATGCAGAGAACGTCCATGAAACAATAATCGGCCGGTCCTCTGGGGTCGAAAGTCTGACTCTCCCACCCGAACAGCTCGGTGTCCCTCCACCCCACAGAGAGCGGGACAGTTTGGGGCGAACGGGGCAATAAACGCAGGAACGGCCAGCTCCACCCACATTCCACATGATAAGGGTGGAGCTGTGCGGATGATGGAATGACACTGGCGAGATCACGGTGGGGAGAATGCGAGCTGGAACAGCCTCTTACCCACAGCTGGTTCCCAAGGATTCTGCATCAAAATCACTGGAGAAGTAGACAGCAAGGACAGCCAGCAGGTCAGAAAGGATCCTCCCACACCACGGCTGCTGTAGGGACACACAGACAGACAGGAATCACTCAGCTGGGACACTGTCCAAACCCAGAGGGAGGGGGAGAGAGTGGGGAGACAGAGAGGGAGAGAAGGGGGGGTGAAGAGAGGGAGAGAAGGTGGGGGGGAGGGGGAGAGAGGGGGATGGAGGGGGAGAGAGTGGGGAGACAGAGAGGGAGAGAGGGGGGGGGAGAGAGAGGGGGGGGAGATGGGGGGGAGGGGGAGAGAGGGGGATGGAGGGGGAGAGAGTGGGGAGACAGAGAGGGAGAGAAGGGGGGGAGAGAGAGGGGGGGGAGATGGGGGGGAGGGGGAGAGAGGGGGATGGAGGGGGAGAGAGTGGGGAGACAGAGAGGGAGAGAAGGGGGGGGAGAGAGGGGAGGGGGGAGGGGGGAGAGAAAGGGGGAAGAGGGAAGGGAGATGGAGGAGCAAGGGGAGAGGAAGGGGAGAGGAAGGGGAGGGAGGGGAGAGAGTGGGGGGGAGAGAGTGGGGAGTGGGGAGGGGGGAGGGGGGGGAGAGGAGGTGAGGGGAGAGGGGGAGGGGAGGGGAGGGGAGAGACGGTGAGGGACGGGGAGGGAGACGGGAGGGGGAAGAGACGGGAGGGGGAAGAGACGGGAGGGGGAAGAGACGGGAGGGGGAAGAGACGGGAGGGGGAGGAGAGACGGGGGGAGAGGTGGGGGAGTGAGACGGGGTGGGAGAGACAGGGAGGGAGGGGGGGAGGGGGGTGACAGGGAGGGAGGGGAGGGGAGGGAGGGGGGAGACGGGGAGCGGAGGGAAGAGGAGGTTCAGAGCAAGGGGACAGGGTCAGGGTTAGAGACAGAGCCAGGGCTGTGGGAAGGGGTGAGACGGTGGGGAAACAGTTCTGTCTCTGACCTGCCTGATCCTCTCACTGTGCAGCATCTGGCCAAGGAGGGTCAGCAGGAACTGAGGGAGCTGCAAACGCTGGCAGAAGTTGTGCAGGAGATCCCAGTCACAGCGAGTAGCCAGCAGGTTCCGGATGACCCTCAGAGCCGGTCGTAATCGGGTCGCACCTTCCAGCATTCCCTCCAGCACCTGAACAACAAAAGAAACACACAATTCAAACCAGACAGCTCGGCTCTCTCTCTCCACACGGTGACGGGAGGTTGAGGGTCAGACCGCACTCGGAGCCCCGTGTACACTCCCGGTCTGGGTCAGACCGCACTCGGAGCCCCGTGTACACTCCCGGTCTGGGTCAGACCGCACTCGGAGCCCCGTGTACACTCCCGGTCTGGGTCAGACCGCACTCAGAGCCCCGTGTACACTCCCGGTCTGGGTCAGAGTGTACTCGGAGCCCCGTGTACACTCCCGGTCTGGGTCAGAGTGCACTCGGAGCCCCGTGTACACTCCCGGTCTGGGTCAGAGTGCACTCGGAGCCCCGTGTACACTCCCGGTCTGGGTCAGACCGCACTCGGAGCCCCGTGTACACTCCCGGTCTGGGTCAGACCGCACTCGGAGCCCCGTGTACACTCCTGGTCTGGGTCAGAGTGCACTCGGAGCCCCGTGTACGCTCCCGGTCTGGGTCAGACCGCACTCGGAGCCCCGTGTACACTCCCGGTCTGGGTCAGAGTGCACTCGGAGCCCCGTGTACACTCCCGGTCTGGGTCAGACCGCACTCGGAGCCCCGTGTACACTCCCGGTCTGGGTCAGACCGCACTCGGAGCCCCGTGTACACTCCCGGTCTGGATCAGAGTGCACTCGGAGCCCCGTGTACACTCCCGGTCTGGGTCAGACCGCACTCGGAGCCCCGTGTACACTCCCGGTCTGGGTCAGACCGCATTCGGAGCCCCGTGTACACTCCCGGTCTGGGTCAGACCGCATTCGGAGCCCCGTGTACACTCCCGGTCTGGGTCAGAGTGCACTCGGAGCCCCGTGTACACTCCCGGTCTGGGTCAGACCGCACTCGGAGCCCCGTGTACACTCCCGGTCTGGGTCAGACCGCACTCGGAGCCCTGTGTACACTCCCGGTCTGGGTCAGACCGCACTCGGAGCCCCGTGTACACTCCCGGTCTGGGTCAGAGTGCACTCGGAGCCCCGTGTACACTCCCGGTCTGGGTCAGACCGCACTCGGTGCCCCGTGTACACTCCCGGCCTGGGTCAGACCGCACTCGGTGCCCCGTGTACACTCCCGGTCTGGGTCAGAGTGCACTCGGAGCCCCGTGTACACTCCCGGTCTGGGTCAGAGTGCACTTGGAGCCCTGTGTACATTTGAGAGTTTGTGTGAGATTGAACGTCAGTGAATGTGGATGTGAAGGAGAGAGAGTGTGTGAGAGGGAGAGAGACAGAGAGAATGTGTGTCGCAGAGAGAGGCAGACAGTGTGAGTGAGTGTGTGTGTGAGTGTTTTTGTCACAGAGAGGGACAGAGTGTGTGTGTGTGAGGGAGAGAGAGAGAGACATTGTGCATATGAAGGATTATGTGAAAGAGTGAGTGAGTGAGAGACTTTGTGCATATGAGTGAATGACTGTGAGTGAGTGAGTTAGAGAGGGTGTATGAGTGAGTGAGTTTGGGAGAGTGAGAGAGAGAGAGAGAGCGAGACGGAGAGAGAGAGAGAGAGAGAGAGAGAGTGAGAGGGAGATAGCGAGAGGACTGTGAGGTACCTGGGTGCTGGAATCCCCAAGCCTGGCCTGAACCCGCTGCTGGAAGCTCTGGTCCCTCAGGAGGGTCAGCGGAGTGCTGAGCTGAAGGGCTGAAGGGTCAGTCACCTCGATGAGCTGCTGCCACTCCTCATCACTGTCCATCTCCTGAAGGAAAAGCCCAGGAACAACCTTCACTCAACTCACACTGGCTCAGAGAAATCACAGTGAGTGACCACCCATCCAGATCTCCCTTTCAATGAATCCCTTCATCAGGGCTTCCACTGACAGGGGGTACAGTCCCTCTCTGTGAGAGAGCCCTAACAACCTGCAGGATGATCCATCAGAGAGGACGCACAGAGAGAGACTGGCAGTGACTCCTCTGAAGGAAGGACACATCCTCCCAACTGCCCCATCTCCCTGTCCTGGGATTGGTTAATAGGGGGACCGTGTAGAGCGAGCTTTACTCTGTATCTCACCCTGTGCTGCCCCTGTCCTGGGATGGGGGGCGACAGTATAGAAGGAGCTTTACTCTGTATCTAACCCCGTGGCAACCCTGCCCCTGGGATGGGGGGGGACAGTGTATAGGAAGCTTTACGCTGTATCTAACCCGTGCTGTCCCTGTCCCTGAGATGGGGGGACAGTATAGAGGGAGCTTTACTCTGTATCTAACCCCGTGCTGTCCCTGTCCCTGGGAGTGTTTGATGGGGGTGACAGTGTAGAGGGAGCTTTACTCTGTATCTAACCCTGTGCTGTCCCTGTCCCTGTCCCTGTACCTGTCCCTGGGAGTGTTTGATGGGAGGACAGTGTTGAGGGAGCTTTACCCTGTATCTAACCCCGTGCTGTCCCTGTCCCTGGGAGTGTTTGATGGGGGGACAGTGTCGAGGAAGCTTTACCCTGTATCTAACCCTGTGCTGTCCCTGTCCCTGGGTGTGTTTGATGGGGGGGACAGTGTAGAGGAAGCTTTACTCTGTATCTAATCCCGTGCTGTCCCTGTCCCTGGGAGTGTTTGATGGGGGGGACATTGTAGAGGGAGCTTTACTCTGTCTCTAACCCCGTGCAGTCCCTGTCCCTGTGATGGGGGGACAGTGTAGAGGAAGCTTTACTCTGTATCTAACCCCGTGCTGTCCCTGTCCGTGGGAGTGTTTGATGGGGGGACAGTGTAGAGGGAGCTTTAGTCTGTATCTCACCCCGTGCTGTCCCTGTCTCTGGGAGTGTTTGATGGGGGGACAGTGTAGAGGGAGCTTTACTCTGTATCTAACCCCGTGCTGTCCCTGTCCCTGGGAGTGTTTGATGGGGGGGACAGTGTAGAGGGAGCTTTACTCTGTATCTCACCCCGTGCTGTCCCTGTCTCTGGGAGTGTTTGATGAGGGGGTCACAGTGCAGAGGGAGCTTTCCTCTGTAGCTAACAGTGTCGAGGGAGCTTTACTTTGCGTGTTGAGGTGTCGAGAGTTGTTACCTCATTATCCAGATCCACGTTCTCCATGCTGTGGCTCCTCCTCCTCAGAAGTCTCGGTCCAACTTGCACCTCAGGGAATTCCCGCTCATAATCCTGAGTGATGTGGTGAAGCCTGGGAAATCCGTTGGGAATGAGGCATGTCGATAGGACAGTCAGTCAGTCAGTCATGCTGAGACTGGGGTCTGTCAAACTCTGTCTCTGCCTCTCCCCCCACCCTCTCTCTCTCTCTATGTCCTAGGTTCTCTCTGTTTGTCCCTCATCTCTCTCTCTCTCCATCTGGCAACATCTCTCTCTCGCTTACTTTCTCCTTGTACGTCGTTTTCTCTGTCCCAGTTTCTTGCTCCTTCTCTCTCGCTCTCTCTCTCTCTCTCTCTTAACTCCCCTTCCCCATCTCTCTATCTCTCCACACCCCCACTTCACCCCCTCTCTTATGCTCCCCCTCCCACTCACTCTCTTTCTCTGTCCAGCCTCCCCTCTCTCTCTCATTCTTCCTCTGTCCAGCCTCCCCTCTCTCTCCTTCATCCTCTCCCTCCCTGGCCAAGCTGAGTGAGGGGCCAATTGCTGTATAACGTGGGTCCCGATATGACGCTGTCCACTTTGATCGGACAAACAGGAAAGTGGATCATCATCTGCGTGGCTCGAAGCAGAGAGAAGGGAATGATGATGATTCTGCAGCGTTTTGTCCTGGTCTTTTCTCAAAGAGAGAGTTTAAGACAGACGTGCCCTGCTTGCTAATAATAAACAGCTTGTGAGGCCTTGGGGGTTTTTTTTGGTGTCAGGTAGGAACAATAGAAGCAGCCTGGCAGGGTGGTGCAAGCTCCCAACTAACCAGGATTTTTAGTTTTTCTGTCACAGTCACTGTTGGGGGGGGTGGTGGCTTGAAAATGGGGAAGCTCTCTCTCTCTGTCTCAATTACAGCTAAGACCTGGGAGGGTGGGGGGGTTCTCTTCCTGCTCCAAGAGGTACATGTGAGACAATTTGTTTTACTGAATTTGCCTTTGCCAAGGATGTGTTTATGGGATGTTACTGTTTAGCAGTTACTGTTACATTTTCCAATAGAGTTTGGTTATTCCGATTCCTTCTCCTTTCTTGTTGTTTTAGTTTCACTGTAGCAGCTGAATGAAGTGCACTGTATGAAGAGAGAGTGTAGGCGAGCTTCTTTTGAGGGCGTTTGATCTGACCTGTAACAGAACGTGCAACGAGACCTGGGTTTTCCCTCAGACACCAATCTCCGAGAGTAAGCCTCACAGGAACAGCAGGCGGTGAGGACGGTCATGGGGACATTGGCCTTCACTGAGAGGGAGAGAGGATTCGAGAACAGGAGCGCGGATGTCTCGCTCCAATTGTTCGCACCCAGAGGATTGCACCGGTGGGGTTTTGGAGTCCTTACCCAAGGAAGGGCATTCTGATGACGGAGCCAAGGCCTCCCAGACTGATTCCAGAGAGATGGCAGGACTGAAGTGGAAAAACAGACGGGAAGGGTTCGGGACTGTATTCGCTGGGGGTTTCGAAGAATGAGGTGGGGGGGGAATCTCAAGGCAAACTGTAAAACTCTGACGGGGGGGGGGGGGGAGCAGGAAGGACGTCCTCAATGACAGGGAGGAGAGTCCAGAACCAGTGTGTGTGCATGGAGACCGGGAGGGGAGGGGGGTAGGACCAACAGAGGGAGAAACGTCTTCACCCAGAGAGTGGGGAGTTGGTGGAATTTTCTGCCCCTCGGGGCTGGAATATTCAGTTGGATATAGAGTGAGGGGCCAGAGGGGGAGAGCGGGCAACAATGAACGACAGAGTGGGCTCGATGGGCTGAATGGCCTCCACCTGCTCCTGTTTTGTACCATCGAGACGTACAGCACGGAAACAGACCCTTCGGTCCAACCCATCCTTGCTGACCCAATATCCTTCATTAATCTAGTCCCATCTGGCATGGCTTGGCCCATTTCCCACAAGACCCCTTCCTATTCCCGCTCCCCTTTCCAAATGCCTCTATGTGTTCGATCTTGTCCAGTCGACCTCCCCCTTACCCCGGTGTCGGAGGCTGGCGTTGGTCTTTCTCCCTCTCGGCTGTGCTGCTGGTCCCTGGGCTCCCGTCCGCTCCTGCTTCCCGGCTGGGCGGGGCTGCCCGCTGGGTCCCCAGGAGGAGAGGTGCCCGCTCCGGGGTACAGAGGGGCTGCTTTGGCCTGGGTTCGCCCCTCGGGTCAGCCTGGGCCTGGCGAGCGGGTTCCCCCGGTTGGGCAGAGTGCTGGAAACAGACCGCAAGCAAAAAAACGGTTACCATCCTCAAAATCACTCGGACTCTGTCACTCTACATTGGAGGGAGTGGGGCTCCTGCTCAGTGGTAGGAAGGAAGGGAGAGAGGGACAGGGAGAAAGAGGAGTGAAGACAGACCGGGGCGGGGGGGGGGGGGGGGGGGGAGACATACAGACAGAGGGAATGGGGAGAGAGAGGGACAGAGAGAGGGAGGGATGGAAATAGGGGGAGGGATAGAGAGAGAGACAGGCAGAGAGAAAAAGAGGGAATGGGAGAGAGAGAGTGCGAGACAAGAGAATGAGAGCAAGTGAGAGAGAGAGAGAGAAAAAGAGGAAAGAAGGGAGACAGATGGGGGGAGAGAGAGAGTGAGGGGAGAGACAGAGACAGAGAGACAGAAAGAAAGAAGGAATGGGGAGTGAAAGAGGGGGAGGGGACAGAGAGGGAGAGAGGAATGGGGAGAAAGAGAGAGGGGTAAGGAGGGGAAGGGAGGAAGGGAGACGGAGACGGTAGAGAGAGAAGCAGAGATACAGAGACAGAGCTTTGGGGTCTGGGTGACAGTGGATGTCGAGACCTCTCAGGCTCTGCTAGTTCAACAGCTCACCACATCTGCAAGCACACGCCTCACCTTCTTCTTGGATTCCTCCAGCATCTTCTCTCTGGCCTTGCGCAGAATTTTGGAGTGTCCCGATCTGGGAGCCAGTTCCTTGGCTTGCTGCTCCTTCAGGGCTTGCGTTTCGGGACTGGCCTGGATGGTGAACGGCTTCTCGATCCCACAGTCCTGGCTGTCATCCACAACTGGGAACAGAAAAGACCAGAGACATCACTGCGTGGGCACCGCCATTTTATATACGCTCCGTTTATTTCAGATTGGTGGGGGGAAAGGGTGACCTCAAACCAAGCTGCCTGACCCTCATTGCAAGCAGCGTTTACACAGCTGCCCGTTCGAGAGCAGGGTGGGATCACTCCAGGCAAACCCGATCCGTGGACAGTTTGGGGAGGGAGGAGATACTTGAATGCAGAATCGCCCGGCAACAGGGAGCCTGCCGATGACAAAGGTCTTCCGCCTGCCAACAGCAATGCGATTGGCTCCGAGGTAGCTGAACAGCTTCTGGACATGGACGTCGGACCTCTGAACAAGGAGCTCTCCCCTTCCACTGCTTGCTCAACAGAACCCACAGGCCTTGCGTTCATATCCCCTCGTTGCTGGCTGAAGGCTAGAGACTTCATAGGTCGTGTGTCAGTCACTCTGAGACCACCCAGCAGAAGGGAAATCCAAGGTTCAGCAGACCCTTGGAGTGAGAATCAATTTGCTTGAAACAGATCAAAGGGCAAGTTCACACGGGAGACAGTAGTTCACCGACAGCAGCCTGCAGCCCTCCAAAAACTGTAACTGTGCTGCTTGCCACTTGAATTGGAAGCAACTTAAGTCCTAACTTAGTTATCCAGCCACTCGAACCTGAACTGCGTCCATTTCGGTTTAAAATCAAACATTCAAACCGGATAGAGCAGAGATTCCAGGGAAGCAATACTTCACTGCCAGAAAAGGGTTTGGATGTGAACGCAGGAGGTACGATTAGTACACTTGCAGACGACACCAAAACTCGGGTGGGGTACAGGGCGGCGAAGAGGGTTATCTCAGAGGACAACGGGGCCTTGATCAGGCCGGCCGACGGGCCGAGGAGGTCAATCGAGAAAGGCGTGAGCTGTTGCATTTTGGTGAGGCGAGTCGGAGCAGGGTGTAGACCTCTCTCGGTCCAATCGACAGAGCGACGCTGAGCAAAGAGACCGTGAGCCAGATTCATCATTTCATGAAGGGGGAGTCGCTGGTAGACAGGGGCAGTGAAGAAGATCCAATGAAGCATCATTTAGCTTGCCCTCTCTCTCCACAGCCGGATCCACTGTGATCTCCAGCACCTAACGTTTCCAGGAGTGAAGGCACACTTGCCTTTATTGGTCAGTGCATTGGGAACAGGAGTTGGGAGGTCATGTTGTGACTCTATTGGTGAAGCTACTTCTGGAATACGATGTTCAATTCTGGTCTCCGAGCTACAGGAAGGACGTTGTGAAATTTGAAAGGGTTCAGACAAGATTTACATTGCCAGGGTTGGAGGGCTTGTGCTGTGGGGAGAGGCAGAATTGGCCGGGGCTGTTTTCCCTGGAGCGTCGGGGACTGAGGTGTGACCTTACGGAGATTTATAAAAGCATTGGGGGGGAGGGGGCATGGAGAGGGTGAATAGCCAAGGTCTTTATCCCCAGGATGGAGGGAGTCCAGAATTAGAGGGGCACAGGTTTAAGGTGAGAGGGTAAAGGGACCCGAGGGGCAATATTTTTACACAGTCCGCGTGTGGAATGAGCTGCCAGAGGAAGTGGAGGCTGGTACAATGGCAACATTCAAAAGGCACATGGATGCGTCGACCTGGAATGGTTCTCTCCCTTCTCCACACCCCCTTCCATGCCCACAATCCCCCTACACTCCCTCCTTCGATCATAGACGCCTTCAGTCTGTAGACTCCCTCTCCCTCCTGTGCCCATCTAGCTGAGTAACCAACACTCACCGTTGATGCGGTCAGCCACAAAGGGATGGTACAGGAGTGCCGGCCAGGACAGTCTCTGCCTGGGATCCTTGGTTAACAGACCCTGCAGGAAACACTAACCAAAAGAGAGACGCTCACAATGACAGGGGGCATGGCTGTATGGATCAGTTAGTACAATTCACCCCTGACAGTGCAGCACTCCCTCAGTCAGTACAGTTCCCCCTGACAGTGCAGCACTCCCTCAGTCAGTACAGTTCCCCCTGACAGTGCAGCACTCCCTCAGTCAGTACAGTTCCCCCTGACAGTGCAGTACTCCCTCAGTCAGTACAGTTCCCCCTGACAGTGCAGCACGCCCTCAGTCAGTACAGTTCCCCCCCCCCCCCCGCCGACAGTGCAGCACTCCCTCAGTCAGTACAGATCCCCCCCCTGACAGTGCAGCACTCCCTCAGTCAGTACAGTTCCCCCCCCCGACAGTGCAGCACTCCCTCAGTCAGTACAGATCCCCCCTGACAGTGCTGCACTCCTGCAGTCAGTACAGTTCCCCCCCCGACAGTGCTGCACTCCCTCAGTCAGTACAGTTCCCCCTGACAGTGCAGCTCTCCCTCAGTCAGTACAGTTCCCCCCCTGATAGTGCTGCACTCCCTCAGTCAGTACAGTTCCCCCTGACAGTGCAGCTCTCCCTCAGTCAGTACAGATCCCCCCCCTGACAGTGCTGCACTCCCTCAGTCAGTACAGTTCCCCCTGACAGTGCAGCTCTCCCTCAGTCAGTACAGATCCCCCCCCTGACAGTGCTGCACTCCCTCAGTCAGTACAGTTCCCCCCCCTTGACAGTGCTGCACTCCCTCAGTCAGTACAGTTCCCCCCCCCCCCCCCGACAGTGGCTCCGTTCCCACAGCTGGGTGTACTCTCTCCCCTCAGTCACGGACAGAGAGCTTACCTTGAAGTGGGGGCTGATGCCTTTTGGCCATTTCACAGGGTCCTTGATGATGATGCTGACCAGCTGGAAGATGCTGTTGGTGTAGAAGGGAGGAGTGCCGACGTAGAGTTCGTACAGAATGCAGCCCAGGGACCACAGGTCGGAGGTGTGATCGTAAGGCTTCTCCTCCACCAGCTCCGGGGACATGTACAGGGGGGTACCCTTGATCGAGGTCAGCACCAAGGTCTGCAGGCTCATGGCCCGGGCAAAACTGGGGGCACAGAGAGAGAGAGAAACAAAGAGATGAAAGGGGAGAGAGATAGAGAGGAGAGACAGAGAGAGTAAGTGAGCAAGGGTAAACAGAGCACGAAAGGCACAGAGAGAGAGTGTCACAGACAGAGAGAGACAGGACGGATGGAGGGAAAGACATGGAGAGAGAGATAGAGAAGGACAGAGAGGAAAACATGGAGAGGGGGAAGAGGAAGGACACGGAGACAGGAAGGAGCAGCATGGATTACATTCAGAATAAAACTCCGTCTCATCACCCCCCACCTCAAATAAAAATACATCTACACTGTATGAACCGTTTGCACAACATGAGACTGTGTGTTCCAGTCCCTGTATAGACAGTAGCTGTCTGTTCAAGCCCAGTATACACACACACACACACACCGCAGTACATCTATAGGCAATACCCGTATGTTACCATCTCCACACCATTATCGTTCAGAATGGGAAGGACACCACATACCATTATGCCTTTAAAAAGAAACTCGCCTGGGTAAGAATTCAACATGAACAAAAGACTGTCTTACACATCCACATATGGAACACAACAAGCATAATGTAGAGACCCCGCGGATTCCCGGTCCCTGGAGGGTGTGTAAAGTACATTCCCCGCGGATTCCCGGTCCCTGGAGGGTGTGTAATGTATAGCCCCCGCGGATTCCCAGTCCCTGGAGGGTGTGTAATGTACATCCCCCGTGGATTCCCAGTCCCTGGAGGGTGTGTAATGTACAGCCCCCGCGGATTCCCAGTCCCTGAAGGGTGTGTAATGTACAGCCCCCGCGGATTCCCGGTCCCTGGAGGGTGTGTAATGTACAGCCCCCGCGGATTCCCAGTCCCTGGAGGGTGTGTAATGTACAGCCCCCGCGGATTCCCAGTCCCTGGAGGGTGTGTAATGTACAGCCCCCGCGGATTCCCGGTCCCTGGAGGGTGTATAATGTACAGCCCCCGCGGATGCCCAGTCCCTGGAGGGTGTGTAATGTACATCCCCCGTGGATTCCCGGTCCCTGGAGGGTGTGTAAAGTACATTCCCCACGGATTCCCAGTTCCTGGAGGGTGTGTAATGTACAGCCCCCGCGGATTCCCAGTCCCTGGAGGGTGTGCAAAGTACATTCCCCACGGATTCCCAGTTCCTGGAGGGTGTGTAATGTACATCCCCCGTGGATTCCCAGTCCCTGGAGGGTGTGTAAAGTACATTCCCCACGGATTCCCAGTTCCTGGAGGGTGTGTAATGTACAGCCCCCGCGGATTCCCGGTCCTTGGAGGGTGTGTAATGTACATCCCCCGCGGATGCCCAGTCCCTGGAGGGTGTGTCATGTACATCCCCCGTGGATTCCCGATCCCTGGAGGGTGTGTAATGTACATCCCCCGCAGATTCCCGTTCCCTGGGGGGTGTGTAATGTACATCCCCCGCGGATTCCCGTTCCCTGGAGGGTGTGTCATGTACATCCCCCGCAGATTCCCGTTCCCTGGAGGGTGTGTAATGTACATCCCCCGCGGATTCCCGTTCCCTGGAGGGTGTGTCATGTACATCCCCCGTGGATTCCCAGTCCCTGGAGGGTGTGTAATGTACATCCCCCGTGGATTCCCGGTCCCTGGAGGGTGTTTAATGTGCAGCCCCCGTGGATTCCCGTTCCCTAGAGGGTGTGAAATGTACATCCCCCCGTGGATTCCGAGTCCCTGGAGGCTGTGTAATGTACATTCCCCCGTGGATTCCTGGTCCCTGGAGGCTGTGTAATGTACATCCCCCCGTGGATTCCCGGTCCCTGGAGGGTGTGTAATGTACATCCCCCGTGGATTCCTGGTCCCTGGAGGGTGTGTAATGTACATCCCCCGTGGATTCCCGGTCCCTGGAGGGCGTGTAATGTACATCCCCCGTGGATTCCCGGTCCCCGGAGGGTGTGTAATATACATCCCCCGTGGATTCCTGGTCCCTGGAGGGTGTGTAATGTACATCCCCCCGTGGATTCCCGGTCCCTGGAGGGTGTGTAATGTACATCCCCCGTGGATTCCCGTTCCCTGGAGGGTGTGTAATGTACAGCCCCCGTGGATTCCCGGTCCCTGGAGGGTGTGTAATGTACAGCCCCTGCGGATTCCCGGTCCCTGGAGGGTGTGTAATGTACAGCCCCCGTGGATTTCCGGTCCCTGGAGGGTGTGTAATGTACAGCACCCGTGGATTCCCGGTCCCTGGAGGGTGTGTAATGTACATCCCCCGTGGATTCCCGGGCCCTGGAGAGTATATGGTGTACCTCCCCCGCGGATTCCTAGTCCCTGCAGGTGTGTAATGTACATCCCCCGTGGATTCCTAGTCCTTGGAGGGTGTGTAATGTACATCCCCCGCGGATTCCCGGTTCCTGGAGGGTGTGTAATGTACATCCCCCGCGGATTCCCGGTCCCTGGAGGGTGTGTAATGTACATCCCCCGCAGATTCCCGGTCCCTGGAGGGTGTGTAATGTACAGCCCCCGTGGATTCCCGGTCCCTGGAGGGTGTGCAATATACATCCCCCGTGGCTTCCCGGTCCCTGGAGGGTGTGTAATGTACATTCCCCGCAGATTCCCGGTCGCTGGAGAGTGTGTAATGTACATCCCCCGCTGATTCCCAGTCCCTGGAGGGTGTGTAATGTGCAGCCCCCGTGGATTCCCGGTCCCTGGAGGGTGTGTAATGTACATCCCCCCGTGGATTCCCGGTCCCTGGAGGGTGTGTAATGTACATCCCCCGTGGATTCCTGGTCCCTGGAGGGTGTGTAATGTACAGCCCCCGCGGATTCCCAGTCCCTGGAGGGTGTGTAAAGTACATTCCCCACGGATTCCCAGTTCCTGGAGGGTGTGTAATGTACATCCCCCGTGGATTCCCAGTCCCTGGAGGGTGTGTAAAGTACATTCCCCACGGATTCCCAGTTCCTGGAGGGTGTGTAATGTACAGCCCCCGCGGATTCCCGGTCCTTGGAGGGTGTGTAATGTACATCCCCCGCGGATGCCCAGTCCCTGGAGGGTGTGTCATGTACATCCCCCGTGGATTCCCGATCCCTGGAGGGTGTGTAATGTACATCCCCCGCAGATTCCCGTTCCCTGGGGGGTGTGTAATGTACATCCCCCGCGGATTCCCGTTCCCTGGAGGGTGTGTCATGTACATCCCCCGCAGATTCCCGTTCCCTGGGGGGTGTGTAATGTACATCCCCCGCGGATTCCCGTTCCCTGGAGGGTGTGTCATGTACATCCCCCGCAGATTCCCGTTCCCTGGAGGGTGTGTAATGTACATCCCCCGCGGATTCCCGTTCCCTGGAGGGTGTGTCATGTACATCCCCCGTGGATTCCCAGTCCCTGGAGGGTGTGTAATGTACATCCCCCGTGGATTCCCGGTCCCTGGAGGGTGTTTAATGTGCAGCCCCCGTGGATTCCCGTTCCCTGGAGGGTGTGAAATGTACATCCCCCCGTGGATTCCGAGTCCCTGGAGGCTGTGTAATGTACATTCCCCCGTGGATTCCTGGTCCCTGGAGGCTGTGTAATGTACATCCCCCCGTGGATTCCCGGTCCCTGGAGGGTGTGTAATGTACATCCCCCGTGGATTCCTGGTCCCTGGAGGGTGTGTAATGTACATCCCCCGTGGATTCCCGGTCCCTGGAGGGCGTGTAATGTACATCCCCCGTGGATTCCCGGTCCCCGGAGGGTGTGTAATATACATCCCCCGTGGATTCCTGGTCCCTGGAGGGTGTGTAATGTACATCCCCCCGTGGATTCCCGGTCCCTGGAGGGTGTGTAATGTACATCCCCCGTGGATTCCCGTTCCCTGGAGGGTGTGTAATGTACAGCCCCCGTGGATTCCCGGTCCCTGGAGGGTGTGTAATGTACAGCCCCTGCGGATTCCCGGTCCCTGGAGGGTGTGTAATGTACAGCCCCCGTGGATTTCCGGTCCCTGGAGGGTGTGTAATGTACAGCACCCGTGGATTCCCGGTCCCTGGAGGGTGTGTAATGTACATCCCCCGTGGATTCCCGGGCCCTGGAGAGTATATGGTGTACCTCCCCCGCGGATTCCTAGTCCCTGCAGGTGTGTAATGTACATCCCCCGTGGATTCCTAGTCCTTGGAGGGTGTGTAATGTACATCCCCCGCGGATTCCCGGTTCCTGGAGGGTGTGTAATGTACATCCCCCGCGGATTCCCGGTCCCTGGAGGGTGTGTAATGTACATCCCCCGCAGATTCCCGGTCCCTGGAGGGTGTGTAATGTACAGCCCCCGTGGATTCCCGGTCCCTGGAGGGTGTGCAATATACATCCCCCGTGGCTTCCCGGTCCCTGGAGGGTGTGTAATGTACATTCCCCGCAGATTCCCGGTCGCTGGAGAGTGTGTAATGTACATCCCCCGCTGATTCCCAGTCCCTGGAGGGTGTGTAATGTGCAGCCCCCGTGGATTCCCGGTCCCTGGAGGGTGTGTAATGTACATCCCCCCGTGGATTCCCGGTCCCTGGAGGGTGTGTAATGTACATCCCCCGTGGATTCCTGGTCCCTGGAGGGTGTGTAATGTACAGCCCCCGCGGATTCCCAGTCCCTGGAGGGTGTGTAAAGTACATTCCCCACGGATTCCCAGTTCCTGGAGGGTGTGTAATGTACATCCCCCGTGGATTCCCAGTCCCTGGAGGGTGTGTAAAGTACATTCCCCACGGATTCCCAGTTCCTGGAGGGTGTGTAATGTACAGCCCCCGCGGATTCCCGGTCCTTGGAGGGTGTGTAATGTACATCCCCCGCGGATGCCCAGTCCCTGGAGGGTGTGTCATGTACATCCCCCGTGGATTCCCGATCCCTGGAGGGTGTGTAATGTACATCCCCCGCAGATTCCCGTTCCCTGGGGGGTGTGTAATGTACATCCCCCGCGGATTCCCGTTCCCTGGAGGGTGTGTCATGTACATCCCCCGCAGATTCCCGTTCCCTGGAGGGTGTGTAATGTACATCCCCCGCGGATTCCCGTTCCCTGGAGGGTGTGTCATGTACATCCCCCGTGGATTCCCAGTCCCTGGAGGGTGTGTAATGTACATCCCCCGTGGATTCCCAGTCCCTGGAGGGTGTGTAATGTACATTCCCCGCGGAATCCCGGTCCCTGGAGGGTGTGTAATGTACATCCCCCGCAGATTCCCGGTCGCTGGAGGGTGTGTAATGTACATCCCCCGCTGATTCCCAGTCCCTGGAGGGTGTGTAATGTGCAGCCCCCGTGGATTCCCGGTCCCTGGAGGGTGTGTAATGTACATTACCCGCGGAATCCCAGTCCCTGGAGGGTGTGTAATGCACAGCCCCCGTGGATTCCCGGTCCCTGGAGGGTGTGTAATGTACATCCCCCGCGGATTCCCGGTCCCTGGAGGGTGTGTAATGTACATCCCCCGTGGATTCCCGGTCCCTGGAGGGTGTGTCATGTACATCCCCCGCGGATTCCCGGTCCCTGGAGTGTGTGTAATGTGCAGCCCCCGTGGATTCCCGTTCCCTGGAGGGTGTGTAATGTACATCCCCCCGTGGATTCCGAGTCCCTGGAGGGTGTGTGATGTACATTCCCCCGTGGATTCCTGGTCCCTGGAGGGTGTGTAATGTACATCCCCCCGTGGATTCCCGGTCCCTGGAGGGTGTGTAATGTACATCCCCCGTGGATTCCTGGTCCCTGGAGGGTGTGTAATGTACAGCCCCCGCGGATTCCCGGTCCCTGGAGGGTGTGTAATGTACAGCGCCCGCGGATTCCTGGTCCCTGGACGTTGTGTAATGTACATCCCCCGTGGATTCCCGGTCCCTGGAGGGCGTGTAATGTACATCCCCGTGGATTCCCGGTCCCCGGAGGGTGTGTAATGTACATCCCCCGTGGATTCCCGGTCCCTGGAGGATGTGGAATGTACAGCCCCCGCGGATACCCGGTCCCTGGAGGGTTTGTAATGTACATCCCCCCGTGGATTCCCGGTCCCTGGAGGGTGTGTAATGTACATCCCCCGTGGATTCCCGGTCCCTGGAGGGTGTGTAATGTACAGCCCCCGCAGATTCCCGGTCCCTGGAGGGTGTGTAATGTACATCCCCCGCGGATTCCCGTTCCCTGGAGGGTGTGTAATGTACAGCCCCTGCGGATTCCCGGTCCCTGGAGGGTGTGTAATGTACAGCCCCCGTGGATTCCCGGTCCCTAGAGGGTGTGTAATGTACAGCCCCCGTGGATTCCCGGTCCCTGGAGGGTGTGTAATGTACATCCCCCGTGGATTCCCAGGCCCTGGAGGGTGTATGGTGTACATCCCCCGCGGATTCCTAGTCCCTGCAGGTGTGTAATGTACATCCCCCGTGGATTCCTCGTCCTTGGAGGGTGTGTAACGTACATCCCCCGCGGATTCCCGGTCCCTGGAGGGTGTGTAATGTACATCCCCCGTGGATTCCCGGTCCCTGGAGAGTGTGTAATGTACATCCCCCGTGGATTCCCGGTCCCTGGAGCGTGTGTAATGTACAGCCCCTGCGGATTCCTGGTCGTTGGAGGGTGTGTAATGTCCATCCCCCGCGGATTCCCGGTCCCTGGAGGGTGTGTAATGTACAAACCCACAGATTCCTGGTCCCTGGAGGGTGTGTAATGTACATCCCCCGTGGATTCCCGGTCCCTGGAGGGTGTGTAATGTACATCCCCCTTGGATTCCCGGTCCCTGGAGGGTGTGTAATGTACATCCCCCGCAGATTCCCGGTCGCTGGAGGGTGTGTAATGTACATCCCCCGCAGATTCCCGGTCCCTGGAGGGTGTGTAATGTACATCCCCCACGGATTCCCAGTCCCTGGAGGGTGTGTAATGTACATCCCCCGTGGATTCCCGGTCCCTGGAGGGCGTGTAATGTACATCCCCCGTGGATTCCCGGTCCCTGGAGGGTGTGTAATGTACAGCCCCCGCGGATTCCCAGTCCCTGGAGGGTGTGTAATGTACATCCCCCGCGGATTCCCGGTCCCTGGAGTGTGTGTAATGTGCAGCCCCCGTGGATTCCCGTTCCCTGGAGGGTGTGTAATGTACATCCCCCCGTGGATTCCGAGTCCCTGGAGGGTGTGTGATGTACATTCCCCCGTGGATTCCTGGTCCCTGGAGGGTGTGTAATGTACATCCCCCCGTGGATTCCCGGTCCCTGGAGGGTGTGTAATGTACATCGCCCGTGGATTCCTGGTCCCTGGAGGGTGTGTAATGTACAGCCCCCGCGGATTCCCGGTCCCTGGAGGGTGTGTAATGTACAGCGCCCGCGGATTCCTGGTCCCTGGACGTTGTGTAATGTACATCCCCCGTGGATTCCCGGTCCCTGGAGGGCGTGTAATGTACATCCCCGTGGATTCCCGGTCCCCGGAGGGTGTGTAATGTACATTCCCCGTGGATTCCCGGTCCCTGGAGGATGTGGAATGTACAGCCCCCGCGGATACCCGGTCCCTGGAGGGTTTGTAATGTACATACCCCCGTGGATTCCCGGTCCCTGGAGGGTGTGTAATGTACATCCCCCGTGGATTCCCGGTCCCTGGAGGGTGTGTAATGTACAGCCCCCGCGGATTCCCGGTCCCTGGAGGGTGTGTAATGTACATCCCCCGCGGATTCCCGTTCCCTGGAGGGTGTGTAATGTACAGCCCCCGTGGACTCCCGGTCCCTGGAGGGTGTGTAATGTACAGCCCCTGCGGATTCCCGGTCCCTGGAGGGTGTGTAATGTACAGCCCCCGTGGATTCCCGGTCCCTGGAGGGTGTGTAATGTACAGCCCCCGCGGATACCCGGTCCCTGGAGGGTGTGTAATGTACATCCCCCCGTGGATTCCCGGTCCCTGGAGGGTGTGTAATGTACATCCCCCGTGGATTCCCGGTCCCTGGAGGGTGTGTAATGTACAGCCCCCGCGGATTCCCGGTCCCTGGAGGGTGTGTAATGTACATCCCCCGCGGATTCCCGTTCCCTGGAGGGTGTGTAATGTACAGCCCCTGCGGATTCCCGGTCCCTGGAGGGTGTGTAATGTACAGCCCCCGTGGATTCCCGGTCCCTGGAGGGTGTGTAATGTACATCCCCCGTGGATTCCCAGGCCCTGGAGGGTGTATGGTGTACATCCCCCGCGGATTCCTAGTCCCTGCAGGTGTGTAATGTACATCCCCCGTGGATTCCTCGTCCTTGGAGGGTGTGTAACGTACATCCCCCGTGGATTCCCGGTCCCTGGAGCGTGTGTAATGTACAGCCCCTGCGGATTCCTGGTCCTTGGAGGGTGTGTAATGTCCATCCCCCGTGGATTCCCGGTCCCTGGAGGGTGTGTAATGTATAAACCCACAGATTCCTGGTCCCTGGAGGGTGTGTAATGTACATCCCCCGTGGATTCCCGGTCCCTGGAGGGTGTGTAATGTACATCCCCCTTGGATTCCCGGTCCCTGGAGGGTGTGTAATGTACATCCCCCGCAGATTCCCGGTCGCTGGAGGGTGTGTAATGTTCATCCCCCGTGGATTCCCGGTCCCTGGAGGGTGTGTAATGTACATCCCCCGCAGATTGCCGGTCGCTGGAGGGTGTGTAATGTACATCCCCCGCAGATTCCCGGTCCCTGGAGGGTGTGTAATGTACATCCCCCACGGATTCCCAGTCCCTGGAGGGTGTGTAATGTACATCCCCCGTGGATTCCCGGTCCCTGGAGGGCGTGTAATGTACATCCCCCGTGGATTCCCGGTCCCTGGAGGGTGTGTAATGTACAGCCCCCGCGGATTCCCAGTCCCTGGAGGGTGTGTAATGTACATCCCCCGCGGATTCCCGGTCCCTGGAGGGTGTGTAGTGTACAGCCCCCGTGGATTCCCGGTCCCTGGAGGGTGTGTAATGTACAGCCCCCGTGGATTCCCGGTCCCTGGAGGGTGTGTAATGTACATCCCCCGAGGATTCCGCGTCCCTGGAGGGTGTATGGTGTACATCCCCCGCAGATTCCCGGTCCCTGGAGGGTGTGTAATGTACAGCCCCTGCGGATTCCCGGTCCCTGGAGGGTGTGTAATGTACAGCGCCCGCGGATTCCCGGTCCCTGGACGGTGTGTAATGTACATCCCCCGTGGATTCCCGGTCCCTGGAGGGTGTGTAATGTACATCCCCCGTGGATTCCCGGTCCCTGGAGGGCGTGTAATGTACATCCCCCGTGGATTCCCGGTCCCTGGAGGGTGTGTAATGTACAGCCCCCGCGGATTCCCGTTCCATGGAGGGTGTGTCATGTACATCCCCCGCGGATTCCCAGTCCCTGGATAGTGTGTAATGTACAGCCCCCGTGGATTCCCGGTCCCTGGAGGGTGTGTAATGTACAGCCCCCGCGGACTCCCGTTCCCTGGAGGGTGTGTCATGTACATCCCCCGCAGATTCCCGTTACCTGGGGGGTGTGTAATGTACATCCCCCGCGGATTCCCGTTCCCTGGAGGGTGTGTCATGTACATCCCCCGCAGATTCCCGTTCCCTGGAGGGTGTGTAATGTACATCCCCCGCGGATTCCCGTTCCCTGGAGGGTGTGTCATGTACATCCCCCGTGGATTCCCAGTCCCTGGAGGGTGTGTAATGTACATCCCCCGTGGATTCCCGGTCCCTGGAGGGTGTGTAATGTGCAGCCCCCGTGGATTCCCGTTCCCTGGAGGGTGTGTAATGTACATCCCCCCGTGGATTCCGAGTCCCTGGAGGGTGTGTAATGTACATTCCCCCGTGGATTCCTGGTCCCTGGAGGCTGTGTAATGTACATTCCCCCGTGGATTCCTGGTCCATGGAGGCTGTGTAATGTACATCCCCCCGTGGATTCCCGGTCCCTGGAGGGTGTGTAATGTACATCCCCCGTGGATTCCTGGTCCCTGGAGGGTGTGTAATGTACAGCCCCTGCGGATTCCCGGTCCCTGGAGGGTGTGTAATGTACAGCGCCCGCAGATTCCCGGTCCCTGGACGGTGTGTAATCTACATCCCCCGTGGATTCCCGGTCCCTGGAGGGTGTGTAATGTATATCCCCCGCGGATTCCCGTTCCCTGGAGGGTGTGTAATGTACAGCCCCCGCGGATTCCCGGTCCCTGGAGAGTGTATGGTGTACCTCCCCCGCGGATTCCTAGTCCCTGCAGGTGTGTAATGTACATCCCCCGTGGATTCCTAGTCCTTGGAGGGTGTGTAATGTACATCCCCCGCGGATTCCCGGTTCCTGGAGGGTGTGTAATGTACATCCCCCCGCGGATTCCCGGTCCCTGGAGGGTGTGTAATGTACATCCCCCGCAGATTCCCGGTCCCTGGAGGGTGTGTAATGTACATCCCCCGCGGATTCCCGGTCTCTGGAGGGTGTGTAATGTACAGCCCCCGTGGATTCCCGGTCCCTGGAGAGTGTGCAATATACATCCCCCGTGGCTTCCCGGCCCCTGGAGGGTGTGTAATGTACATCCCCCGCAGATTCCCGGTCGCTGGAGAGTGTGTAATGTACATCCCCCGCTGATTCCCAGTCCCTGGAGGGTGTGTAATGTGCAGCCCCCGTGGATTCCCGGTCCCTGGAGGATGTGTAATGTACATTCCCCGCGGAATCCCGGTCCCTGGAGGGTGTGTAATGTACAGTGCCCGCAGATTCCCGGTCCCTGGACGGTGTGTAATGTACATCACCCGTGGATTCCCGGTCCCTGGAGGGTGTGTAATGTACATCCCCCGTGGATTCCCGGTCCCTGGAGGGCGTGTAATGTACATCCCCCGTGGATTCCCGGTCCCTGGAGGGTGTGTAATGTACAGCTCCCGCGGATTCCCAGTCCCTGGAGGGTGTGAAATGTACATCCCCCGCGGATTCCCGGTCCCTGGAGGGTGTGTAATGTACAGCCCCCGTGGATTCCCGGTCCCTGGAGGGTGTGTAATGTACAGCCCCCGTGGATTCCCGGTCCCTGGAGGGTGTGTAATGTACATCCCCTGAGGATTCCGCGTCCCTGGAGGGTGTATGGTGTACATCCCCCGCAGATTCCCGGTCCCTGGAGGGTGTGTAATGTGCAGCCCCTGCGGATTCCCGGTCCCTGGAGGGTGTGTAATGTACAGCGCCCGCGGATTCCCGTTCCCTGGACGGTGTGTAATGTACATCCCCCGTGGATTCCCGGTCCCTGGAGGGTGTGTAATGTACATCCCCCGTGGATTCCCGGTCCCTGGAGGGCGTGTAATGTCCATCCCCCGTGCATTCCCGGTCCCTGGAGGGTGTGTAATGTACAGCCCCCGCGGATTCCCGTTCCCTGGAGGGTGTGTCATGTACATCCCCCGCGGATTCCCAGTCCCTGGATAGTGTGTAATGTACAGCCCCCGCGGATTCCCGGTCCCTGGAGGGTGTGTAATGTACAGCCCCCGCGGATTCCCGTTCCCTGGAGGGTGTGTCATGTACATCCCCCGCAGATTCCCGTTCCCTGGGGGGTGTGTAATGTACATCCCCCGCGGATTCCCGTTCCCTGGAGGGTGTGTCATGTACATCCCCCGCAGATTCCCGTTCCCTGGAGGGTGTGTAATGTACATCCCCCGCGGATTCCCGTTCCCTGGAGGGTGTGTCATGTACATCCCCCGTGGATTCCCAGTCCCTGGAGGGTGTGTAATGTACATCCCCCGTGGATTCCCGGTCCCTGGAGGGTGTGTAATGTGCAGCCCCCGTGGATTCCCGTTCCCTGGAGGGTGTGTAATGTACATCCCCCCGTGGATTCCGAGTCCCTGTAGGGTGTGTAATGTACATTCCCCCGTGGATTCCTGGTCCCTGGAGGCTGTGTAATGTACATTCCCCCGTGGATTCCTGGTCCCTGGAGGCTGTGTAATGTACATCCCCCCGTGGATTCCCGGTCCCTGGAGGGTGTGTAATGTACATCCCCCGTGGATTCCTGGTCCCTGGAGGGTGTGTAATGTACAGCCCCTGCGGATTCCCGGTCCCTGGAGGGTGTGTAATGTACATCCCCCGTGGATTCCCGGTCCCTGGAGGGTGTGTAATGTACAGCCCCCGTGGATTCCCGGTCCCTGGAGGGTGTGTAATGTACAGCCCCTGCGGATTCCCGGTCCCTGGAGGGTGTGTAATGTACAGCCCCCGTGGATTTCCGGTCCCTGGACGGTGTGTAATGTACAGCCCCCGTGGATTCCCGGTCCCTGGAGGGTGTGTAATGTACATCCCCCGTGGATTCCCGGGCCCTGGAGAGTGTATGGTGTACCTCCCCCGCGGATTCCTAGTCCCTGCAGGTGTGTAATGTACATCCCCCGTGGATTCCTAGTCCTTGGAGGGTGTGTAATGTACATCCCCCGCGGATTCCCGGTTCCTGGAGGGTGTGTAATGTACATCCCCCCGCGGATTCCCGGTTCCTGGAGGGTGTGTAATGTACATCCCCCGCAGATTCCCAGTCCCTGGAGGGTGTGTAATGTACATCCCCCGAGGATTCCGCGTCCCTGGAGGGTGTATGGTGTACATCCCCCGCAGATTCCCGGTCCCTGGAGGGTGTGTAATGTACAGCGCCCATGTATTTCACAGTGCAGAGTGGTGTAATTTCATGTGTTGTCGCCCGGTCTATGTCACCCTGTGCATTACAGATTGACGTTAATACCCTGAGAGGTATCGACCAAGATATGACATCCCTTCCTTTCCCGTGCGTTCTGTCCAATACACTATCAAACCTTGACTTCTCCACCTCCTGATGCTGCCAGGCTTGCTGTGTTCCTCCAGCCCCCTGTTTATCGACCTTGCTTTCCAGCATCTACAGTTTTGTTTTGTCTCGATAAAATGGCAATGCCTGATCAGTGACACTGGAAATGATCGGCCATGCCATTGCAACAACAGCTCTGCCCTTGACACTCATACATATCTGACAGCCCTCAGCTGATTGACTGCGCAGAAGGGGGACAGAGGAGGTGGGTGGGGAAGGGCAGCGCGGAGGTGAGGAGAGACCACAAGCTGCAGTTCCGCCCAGCAGGATCCAGCTTAAAGGTGGCACGGCACCACACAGCACCCGCAGAGATCAGGCCTTACCCAAAGTCACAGAGTTTGAGGACCCCTCCTTTCCCGAGCAGGATGTTCTGTGGTTTCATATCACGGTGCAGGATACGGTGGGAGTGAAGGTAATACAGAGCAGACACCAGCTGACAGGCAATGTCACGGACCTGGAAAGCAGCGGGGACTGAGTCACTGAGATGGCCAAAGGATTTCATACCAAAACCCAACCATCCCTCAGCGCTGACCCTCCCACAGTGTGGGGCTCCCTCAGCACTGACCCTCCCACAGTGCGGGGCTCCCTCGGCACTGACCCTCCCACAGTGTGGGGCTCCCTGAGCACTGACCCTCCCACAGTGCGGGGCTCCCTCAGCACTGACCCTCCCACAGTGTGGGGCTCCCTCAGCACTGACCCTCCCACAGTGCGGGGCTCCCTCGGCGCTGGCCCTCCCACAGTGTGGGGCTCCCTCAGCGCTGACCCTCCCACAGTGCGGGGCTCCCTCAGCGCTGACCCTCCCACAGTGCGGGGCTCCCTCGGCGCTGACCCTCCCACAGTGCGGGGCTCCCTCGGCGCTGACCCTCCCACAGTGCGGGGCTCCCTCGGCGCTGACCCTCCCACAGTGCGGGGCTCCCTCGGCGCTGACCCTCCCACAGTGCGGGGCTCCCTCGGCGCTGACCCTCCCACAGTGCGGGGCTCCCTCGGCGCTGACCCTCCCACAGTGTGGGGCTCCCTCGGCGCTGACCCTCCCACAGTGCGGGGCTCCCTCGGCGCTGACCCTCCCACAGTGCGGGGCTCCCTCAGCACTGACCCTCCCACAGTGTGGGGCTCCCTCGGCACTGACCCTCCCACAGTGTGGGGCTCCCTCGGCACTGACCCTCCCACAGTGTGGGGCTCCCTCAGCACTGACCCTCCCACAGTGTGGGGCTCCCTCGGCACTGACCCTCCCACAGTGTGGGGCTCCCTCAGTGCTGACCCTCCCACAGTGTGGGGCTCCCTCAGTGCTGACCCTCCCACAGTGCAGGGCTCCCTCGGTGTGTATATGGCACAATGTAAATCATGGCCTGAGCTCTGAGTTGGTTTAGATGCGAGGGATTGTCATTGCTGAGGGACTGGGTCAGAGGGAGGAGGGCGAGTTGACTGTCTGTACCTGCTCCTCGGGCAGATTTCCGTCATCCTCCAGAATCTGGAAGAGCTCCCCTTCAGCAAACTCTGTCACCACCACCACCTGCAAACAAAAAACAGACAGCACGGGATTCAATCTGCAATCGTACCTTGGACTTCATATCATTTCCCTCACCTTCAGCTCTTTGCGCTGCCCCACCCCCACCCCTCTGCTCCCCTAAGCCTGTGCCACCATCATTGAGGCACTGTCTGGGAGAGAGTGCCCTACCCCTGCCACAGCTCGATCGAGACACTGACCCCCTCCCTCCCCCACCGACACGGGCGGCGGTGCATACCCTCTGCAAGACCCACTGCAGAGCCTCACTGACTGACAGCAGCTTCTGAAGCCGCTAGCCCTTTACCCATTCCTCGAAGGGCAGCAGACACAAAGGAGGAAAACACTAGACCCTGCAAGTTCCCCTCCGAGAAACCCCGACTGGGAACGGTATCGGCCGTTCCCTTCAGGGTCCAAACCCTGGAGCTCACTCCCTCAGTATGCTGTGTCCCTACACCACATGGAGAGGGAGCAGGGTGGATGAGGGACTGCAGCGGTTCAGGAAGGCAGCTCACCCCACGTTCTCTGGGAGGGGCCAATTAGGTGGCTGGTGCGGGGGAGTGATAGGGGTGTACGTGCTAGTCCCAGCCAGCGAAACCCATCGTTCAGGGTCCGGAGAACAGTACCAATGCCTCACTGCAGCTTTTGAGTTTACACAATCTACTCTGATAAGGGCAGCCTGTAGGGCCCAGGGAAGTGCACATTTGGGTGGATTGGATTGGCCATGGGGTATTATCCTGTAGTGCCCAGGGATGTGCAGGTTAGGGTGGATCGGCCGTGGGGAAATTGTCCCGTAGTGCCCAGGGATGTACAGGTTAGGGTGGATCGGCCGTGGGGAAATTGTCCCGTCGTGGCCAGGGATGTACAGGTTAGGGTGGATCGGCCATGGGGAAATTGTCCTGTCGAGCCCAGGGATGTGCAGGTTCGGGTGGATCGGCCGTGGGGAAATTGTCCCATAGTGCCCAGGGATGTAAAGGTCAGGGTGGGATTGGCCGTGGGGAAATTGTCCCGTAGTGCCCAGGGATGTACAGGTTAGGGTGGATCGGCCGTGGGGAAATTGTCCCGTAGTGCCCAGGGATGTGCAGGTTAGGGTGGGATTGGCCGTGGGGAAATTGTCCCGTAGTGCCCAGGGATGTACAGGTTAGGGTGGATCGGCCGTGGGGAAATTGTCCTGTAGTGCCCAGGGATGTGCAGGTTAGGGTGGATCGGCTGTGGGGAAATTGTCCTGTAGAGCCCAGGGATGTGCAGGTTAGGGTGGGATTGGCCGTGGGGAAATTGTCCCATAGTGCCCAGGGATGTGCAGGTTAGGGTGGGATTGGCCGTGGGGAAATTGTCCTGTAGAGCCCAGGGATGTACAGGTTAGGGTGGATCGGCCGTGGGGAAATTGTCCTGTAGAGCCCAGGGATGTGCAGGTTAGGGTGGATCGGCCGTGGGGAAATTGTCCCGTAGTGCCCAGGGATGTACAGGTTAGGGTGGATCGGCTGTGGGGAAATTGTCCTGTAGAGCCCAGGGATGTACAGGTTAGGGTGGATCGGCCGTGGGGAAATTGTCCTGTAGAGCCCAGGGATGTGCAGGTTAGGGTGGATCGGCCGTGGGGAAATTGTCCCGTAGTGC
>NW_027310469.1:62500-67500 GCF_047496795.1 Chiloscyllium punctatum
TTAGCACTGAGGGATGGTCAGTGACCCCTGGAGATGGCCAATGACCCCCGGGGATGGCCAATTAGCACTGAGGGATGGTCAGTGACCCCTGGAGATGGCCAATGACCCCCGAGGATGGCCAATGAGCACTGAGGGATGGTCAGTGACCCCTGGAGATGGCCAATGACCCCTGAGGATGGCCAATGAGCACTGAGGGATGGTCAGTGACCCCTGGGGATGGCCAATGAGCACTGAGGGATGGTCAGTGACCCCTTGGGATGGCCAATGAGCACTGAGGGATGGTCAGTGACCCCTGGGGATGGCCAATGAGCACTGAGGGATGGTCAGTGACCCCTTGGGATGGCCAATGAGCACTGAGGGATGGTCAGTGACCACTTGGGGTGGCCAATGAGCTCTGAGGGATGGTCAATGACCGCGGGAGATGGTGAGGGAGCCCTGAAGGAACAGCAGGACTGACACCAGACCTCTCCCCGCGGTTGGGATCAGGCGGAGAACAGGACAACTCCAACCGCCAACCGCCACCCTCCCGCTCGAGACCGCCGCTCTCGAGGACCCCAACGATCGCGGGCTCCATGGAAACGGCGGGGGGGGGGCGGGGCCTGCGTGACGGTGGTGGGGGGGGGTGATACCCGCTCCGGGCCATTCACGGCGACGCAGAGGCGGGAGGAGGACGATGGACAGGGTGCTGCAGCCTATCAGGTAAGGCGGGCGTCAACAGGGTGGATGGACGTGCCAATTTGCCAATGAAGGGTGGGCACGCGGAGGGTGACGGACGGCAGCACTGGCCAATGGGAGGAGACCTCGGCCGGGTGGGCCGGCGGCGCTGGACAATGCGGCGAGTACATGGCGATGATGGACGGTGGTACTGCCCAATGGGGCTCAGTGAAGGCGGTGTCGTATTGTAGATCTGACCAATGGCGCGAGGCCTGGGCGGCGATGGTGTCGCCACTGACCAATAGGACGATGCATTGGCGGCGGCGGCCGGCCGGCGCTGACCAATGGGGTGAGGACCGCACGGTGACGGACTGCGGCGGTAGCCAATAGGGATGACAGCCGGGCGGTGACGGACAGAGGCAGAGACCAATGGGGGAAGGAGAGGGCAGTGACGGACGGCGGCACTGACCAATGCGGCGAGTCTCAGGCGCTGATGAACGTTTCGAGACTGTTCCCACAGAGGCCGGAAGGGGCAGGGTTGGTGTGGAGCCGGAAGGAGCGGACGAGCCCGCGGGAAGATGGCGGCGGGAGAGGAGGAAAGGTTGGTGATTGAGGGAGGAAGAGAGAGACACAGACACGGGGAGAGGGAGATATCACCGCGACAGCAGTGGGGTGTGACGTCATTGGGGCGTGACATCACTGCGCCTTCCAGTTCTGCGTGAGTGACGTCACTGGGGGGCGTGACCAAGAGGAATGACATCGCTGCGATTTCCATTGCTATCAGTGACGTCACTGGGGCGTGACATCACTGTGGGGTGACATCACTGGGGTGTGTGACATCACTGGGGTGTGTGACATCGCTGTATATTCCATACCTGAGGGAATGACATCACTGTGGGGTGACATCATTGGGGTGTGTGACATCGCTGCATATTCCATACCTGAGGGACTGACATCACTGTGGGGTGACATCATTGGGGTGTGTGACATCACTGTATATTCCATACCTGAGGGAATGACATCACTGTGGGGTGACATCATTGGGGTGTGTGACATCGCTGCATATTCCATACCTGAGGGACTGACATCACTGTGGGGTGACATCATTGGGGTGTGTGACATCACTGTATATTCCATACCTGAGGGACTGACATCACTGTGGGGTGACATCACTGGGGTGTGTGACATCGCTGTATATTCCATACCTGAGGGAATGACATCACTGTGGGGTGACATCATTGGGGTGTGTGACATCGCTGCATATTCCATACCTGAGGGACTGACATCACTGTGGGGTGACATCATTGGGGTGTGTGACATCACTGTATATTCCATACCTGAGGGACTGACATCACTGTGGGGTGACATCACTGGGGTGTGTGACATCGCTGTATATTCCATACCTGAGGGAATGACATCACTGTGGGGTGACATCATTGGGGTGTGTGACATCGCTGCATATTCCATACCTGAGGGACTGACATCACTGTGGGGTGACATCATTGGGGTGTGTGACATCACTGTATATTCCATACCTGAGGGACTGACCTCACTGTGGGGTGACATCACTGGGGTGTGTGACATCGCTGTATATTCCATACCTGAGGGAATAACATCACTGTGGGGTGACATCATTGGGGTGTGTGACATCGCTGCATATTCCATACCTGAGGGACTGACATCACTGTGGGGTGACATCATTGGGGTGTGTGACATCACTGTATATTCCATACCTGAGGGACTGACATCACTGGCTTGTGTGACATCGCTGCATATTCCATACCTGAGGGACTGACATCACTGTGGGGTGACATCATTGGGGTGTGTGACATCGCTGCATATTCCATACCTGAGGGACTGACATCACTGTGGGGTGACATCACTGGCTTGTGTGACATCGCTGCATATTCCATACCTGAGGGACTGACATCACTGTGGGGTGACATCACTGGCTTGTGTGACATCGCTGCATATTCCATACCTGAGGGACTGACATCACTGTGGGGTGACATCATTGGGGTGTGTGACATCGCTGCATATTCCATACCTGAGGGACTGACATCACTGTGGGGTGACATCACTGGGGGGTGTGACATCACTGGGGTGTGTGACATCACTGCTTGTTCCATTGCTGAGGGAGTGGCATCATTGTGGGGTGACATCATTGGGGTGTGTGACATCACTGCATATTCCATACCTGAGGGACTGACATCACTGTGGGGTGACATCGCTGTATATTCCATACCTGAGGGACTGACATCACTGTGGGGTGACATCACTGGGGTGTGTGACATCGCTGCATATTCCATACCTGAGGGACTGACATCACTGTGGGGTGACAACATCACTGGGGTGTGTGACATCGCTGCATATTCCATAACTGAGGGACTGACATCACTGTGGGGTGACATCACTGGGGTGTGTGACATCCCTGCATGTTCCATACCTGAGGGACTGACATCACTGTGGGTGACATCATTGGGGTGTGTGACATCACTGGGGTGTGTGACATCACTGCTTGTTCCATTGCTGAGGGAGTGACATCATTGTGGGGTGACATCATTGGGATGTGTGACATCACTGCATATTCCATAACTGAGGGACTGACATCACTGTGG
Organism: Chiloscyllium punctatum; assembly: GCF_047496795.1. Classification (NCBI taxonomy): domain Eukaryota; kingdom Metazoa; phylum Chordata; class Chondrichthyes; order Orectolobiformes; family Hemiscylliidae; genus Chiloscyllium; species Chiloscyllium punctatum. The sequence continues at coordinate 65,773 of NW_027310469.1, forward strand.
GGTGACATCACTGGCTTGTGTGACATCACTGCATGTTCCATACCTGAGGGACTGACATCACTGTGGAGTGACATCATTGGGGTGTGTGACATCACTGCATATTCCATAACTGAGGGACTGACATCACTGTTGGGTGACATCACTGGGGTGTGTGACATCACTGCATTTTCCATAACTGAGGGACTGACATCACTGTGGGGTGACATCACTGGGGTGTGTGACATCACTGCATGTTCCATACCTGAGCGAGTGACATCACTGGGGGTGTGTGACATCACTGCATGTTCCATACCTGAGCGAGTGACCTCACTGTGAGGTGACATCACTGGGGGTGTCGTTACTGCATGTTCCATTGCTGAGGGAGTGACATCACTGGGGGTGTGTGACATCACTGCATGTTCCATTGCTGAGCGAGTGACATCACTGGGGGTGTGTGACATCACTGCATGTTCCATTGCTGAGCGAGTGACATCACCGGAGGTGTGATATCACTGTGTGTTCCTTTGCTGAGGGAGTGACATCACTGGGGGAGTTACATCACTGAGTGACATGACCATTCTGGGGAGCGGCATCACTGAGGGAGTGACATCATAGGGTGTGACATCACTGTGTGTTCTGTTGCTGAGGTGGTGACATCACTGTGGGGTGACATCAGTGGGGGTGTGATATCACTGCATGTCCCATTGTTGAGGGAGTGACATCACTGGGTTTGTGACCACTCTGGGGAGAGAGATCACTGAGGGAGTGACATCACTGTGTTCCATTGATGAGGGAGGGACATCAGTATGGGGGTGTGACATCACAGTGGTGAAATCACTAGAAATGATGTCATTGGCTGGAACATCATAGAGGTGTGGCATCCTGCAGAATGACATCACAAGTGTGAGATCATAATGGTGACATGCATGGTGGTGACATCACGGGGGGGGTCAGTGACATTCTGGGGGGGGGGGGGGGATGAGGAGATGGGCTCAGTTGTAGATTTTGGGGTAAATTATTCCCACCCCCCTCCGCCCAGCTTTCCTGGCTCGGGGCGTTGGGGAAGGGGCTGGGTGTGGAGAGAGTCAGTGATGTGGGGGTGGGACAGGGTGGGACGAGTGAAAGTCTGGGGGGGGGTGCACAGACTCGGATGATTATGCATCTGTCGGTCAGGAGAGAGACGAGGGAGCCCGGTTCTACAGAAAGGGGTGAACTCTCTCTGTCTGTCTGTCTGTCGGCCTCACCCTTTCTCTCTCATCCCTCTCGCCAACAGCGATGAATTGCCGGGGTGGCAGCATAGGGCAGAGATTGTTCTCTGAAGGCACAGAGGGAGACGGGTGAGGACGGTGGAGGTGACGGGGGGGGGGGGGGGGGGGGGTGAGGTGAAGCTGGGGCGGTATGGGGTTTAGGGGACAGAGGCACACTCTCAGAGAGGCACACACACAAACAGACACAGACACAGACAAAGAGACACACACAAGCACGCGCACATATGCAGAGAGACAGACAAACAGACAGACGTGCACATGCAGAGACACACGCAGACAGAGACGCACGCAGACACACGCGCACATATGCAGACACTAACACAGACACAGACAGACATGCACACAGACAGAGACACAGGCGGACACACACGTGCAAATATGCAGAGTCGCACACAGACAGAGACACTCACAGACACACACGTGCAAATATGCAGTGACATACACAAAGACACACACACACACACGCACACATATGCAGAGA
>NW_027310469.1:75000-77217 GCF_047496795.1 Chiloscyllium punctatum
TCTCTCCCTCACAACACACGCACACACACACAGCACCCCCTCTCTCCCTCACGCACACACACACAGCAACCCCTCTCTCACTCACGCACACACACACACACCCCCTCTCTCCCTCACACACACACACACGCCCCCTCTCTCCCTCACACACACAGCACCCCTCTCTCCCTCACACACACACACACCCCCTCTCTCCCTCACACACACACACACACACACACACAGCACCCCCTCTCTCCCTCACACACACACACACACACACCCCCTCTCTCCCTCACACACAACACAGCACCCCCTCTCTCCCTCACACACACACACAGCACCCCCTCTCTCCCTCACACACACAGCACCCCCTCTCTCCCTCACACACACACACAGCACCCCCTCTCTCCCTCACACACACACACAGCACCCCCTCTCTTCCTCACACACACACAGCACACCCTCTCTCCCTCACACACACACACACACACACACACACACACACACAGCACCCCCTCTCTCCCTCACACACACACAGCACCCTCTCTCTCCCTCACACACACACACACAGCACCCCTCTCTCCTCTCTCTCCCCACACACACACACACACACACACAGCACCCCCTCTCTCCTCACACCACACACACTCACACACACACACACACAGCACCCCCCTCCTCTCCCTCACACACACACAGCACACACACACACACACACAGCACCCCCTCTCTCCCTCACACACCACACAGCACCCCCTCTCTCCCTCACACACACACACACACACAGCACCCCCTCTCTCCCTCACACACACACACACACAGCACCCCCTCTCTCCCTCACACACACACACACAGCACCCCCTCTCTCCCTCACACACACACAGCACCCCCTCTCTCCTCACACACACACACACACAGCACCCCCCTCTCTCCCTCACACACACACACAGCACCCTCTCTCTCTCCCTCACACACACACAGCACCCCTCTCTCTCCCTCACACACACACAGCACCCCCTCCCTCCCTCAAACACACACAGCACCCCCTCTCTCCCCTCACACACACACACACACAGCACCCCCCTCTCTCCCTCACACACACACACACACACACACACAGCACCCCCCTCTCTCCCTCACACACACACACACACACACACAGCACCCCCTCACTCCCTCACACACACACACACAGCACCCCCTCCCTCCCTCACACACACACAGCACCCCTCCCTCCCTCACACACACACACACAGCACCCCCTCTCTCCCTCACACACACACACACAGCACCCCCTCTCTCCCTCACACACACACACACAGCACCCCCTCTCTCCCTCACACACACACACACAGCACCCCCTCTCTCCCTCACACACACACACAGCACCCCCTCCCCTCCCTCACACACACACAGCACCCCCTCCCTCCCTCACACACACACAGCACCCCCTCTCTCCTCACACACACACACACAGCACCCCCTCTCTCCCTCACACACACACACACACACACACAGCACCCCCTCACTCCCTCACACACACACACACAGCACCCCCTCCCTCCCTCACACACACACAGCACCCCCTCCCTCCCTCACACACACACAGCACCCCCTCTCCCTCACACACACACACACAGCACCCCCTCTCTCCCTCACACACACACACCACACAGCACCCCCTCTCTCCCTCACACACACACACAGCACCCCCCTCACTCCCTCACACACACACACCAGCACCCCCTCTCTCCCTCACACACACACAGCACCCCCTCTCTCCCTCACACACACACACACACACACACACACAGCACCCCCTCACTCCCTCACACACACACACACAGCACCCCCTCTCTCCCTCACACACACACAGCACCCCCTCTCTCCCTCACACACACACACACACACACACACAGCACCCCCTCTCTCCTCACACACACACACACAGCACCCCCTCTCTCCCTCACACACACACAGCACCCCCTCTCTCCCTCACACACACACACACACAGCACCCCCTCTCTCCCTCACACACACACACACACACACACACACAGCACCCCCTCTCTCCCTCACACACACACACACAGCACCCCCTCTCTCCTCACACACACACACAGCACCCCCTCTCTCCCTCACACCACACACACAGCACCCCCTCTCTCCCTCACACACACCAGCACCCTCTCTCTCCCTCACACACACACACACACAGCACCCCCTCTCTCCCTC
>NW_027310470.1:0-77122 GCF_047496795.1 Chiloscyllium punctatum
GGTCACACATTGGGTCAGGGTCGTCCTAGGAAGAGGTCATGTAGATTTCCTTCTCTGTTAAAATAACAAATTCATGACTAAAACAAAGTTCTTCAATCTATGATGTAAAGGATAATGACAAACAGTGTAGAAATTACAAAAATGTAAATTGATATTTCCATTACTAAAAGTAATGAGGAACACAAACATATGCAGACACACACAGATACATACACATGCACACATAGACAGACTCAAAGACACACACAGGCAAATACACACAGGCACACTCAAACACACACACAGAGATGCACACGCAGACACACTCAACCTCACAAAAACACAGGAACACAAAAACTCGGACACACAGACACACATGCACCCGCAAATACACACACGAACACAGACAAATGCATGTACTATAGTGCGTACAAAATTAGAGCAGTGTGGAAGAACAGAGGGATCTTGGTGTCCATGTACACAGATCTCTGAACGTTGCCACCCAGGTAAATAGTGCAGTGAAGAAGGCATATGGCGTACTGGCTTTTATTGGTAGAGGAATTGAGTTCCGGAGTCCTGAGGTCATGCTGCAGTTGTATAAGACTCTGGTGCGGCCGCATCTGGAATATTGTGTGCAGTTTTGGTCGCCATACTATAGGAAGGATGTGGAGGCACTGGAACGGGTGCAGAGAAAGTTTACCAGGATGTTGCCTGGTATGGTAGGAAGATCCTATGAGGAAAGGCTGAGGCACTTGGGGTTGTTTTCATTGGAGAAAAGAAGGTTTAGGGGTGACTTGATAGAGGTGTACAAGATGATTAGGGGGTTAGATAGGGTTGACAGTGAGAACCTTTTTCCACGTATGGAGTCAGCTATTACAAGGGGGCATAGCTTTAAATTAAGGGGGGGTAGATATAGGACTGATGTTAGGCGTAGGTTCTTCACTCAGCGAGTCGTAAGTTCATGGAATGCCCTGCCAGTAGCAGTGGTGGACTGTCCCTCTTTATGGGTATTTAAGCGGGCATTGGATAGGTATATGGAGGATAGTGGGTTAGTGTAGGTTAGGTGGGCTTTGATCGGTGCAACATCGAGGGCCGAAAGGCCTGTACTGCGCTGTATTCTTCTATGTTCTATGTTCTATGTAAAAAGGCCATTTGGCCCATCCAGTCTACAGAACTATTGATCATGGCTGAAATGTTTTTCAAGTCAGTTCTACTACCCTCTCACAACAAGCCTTGAGCCCATCATTTAATCATAACTGAACAAGTTATGTCCTAACGACTCTAAGATGTGTGTGTGTGTAGCACGCGCATGCACGTGTGTATCCGTGTGTGTGTGTGTGTGTGTGTGTGTGTGTGTGTATGTGTGTCTTTGTGCGTCCGTGTGTGTCTGTGTGCATGTGTTGTCTCTGTGTGTGTGCGTGCGTGTGCATGTGTCTGTGTGTCTCTGTGTGCGAGTCTTTGTGTGTGTGTATCTGTGTATGTGCGTCTGTGCGTGTGTGTATTTCTTTGTGTGTGTCTGGGTGTGTGTGTCGTGTACGTGTCTGTGTGTGTGTTTGTTTACCTAATAGCAGGAGACAGCATTATCGAGGACGGTTGTTTTTCAGAATGGAGGCCTGTTGTTATGGACTAGGCCAGCCCACTCAAAATATTCTTGAGTAGGCAGTGCAGACAATAACTTTGTAATTTGTTTCAGTGAGTGCACAGTGAAAATTATCAGGTTTTAAAATAGACAAAAAATATTTACAAAACTACACAATGAAACACAAAGAACAGAATAAAGAACCCCTACAGAACTCAATCTATTCAAACTAGACTTAATTAGCTGTTCTGGAAGCACACAACCATCCCAATAAGCAAACCCCCCTTAAAACAGTACAAATGGAACAAATGATTAGACTTTAAAGATAGAAGGGCAGAAAGAGAGAGAGAGAGAGAGAGAGAGAGAGCCTGTCCAATCAGCTAAACTACAAATTAGTTCTGGACTGAACTGCTCACATAGAGAGCTGACCACTCCCCTTTCATTATACCTTTAAACACAAAACCGTTTAATCTCTGTACAAAACCAGTCACCTTGGAGCCGGGAACTATTTACGACACCTCTAAAAAAAGAAATCCAGGACACAGTGTCTTTGAGAAAAGGAAGCTTTTAGAGAAAAGGGACCAGCTTTGTGACACTGTGCACGGTGGTGTTCCACAGGGACTTCTGCTCAATCCATTTTTGTTTTGACATTTAGACAAATGATTCAGATGAAAATTATAGAAGGCGTTGTTAGAAAGATTGTGGATGAAACCAAGTTTGGCTATATAGTGGACAATGAAGATTACACAGGGACCTAGATCAAATGGCTTGATGAATCTTAAGAGTTGTACAGCACCGAAGCAAACACTTTTGACCAACTCGTCCATGCCAACCTGATTTCGGAAATTAATCGTGCCCTACTTGGGGTGGTGCAGTGGCTCAGTAGTTAGCACTCCTGCCTCACAGTACCAGGGACCTGAGTTTGATTGCTGGCACAGCTGACTGACTGTGTGGAGTTTGCACATTCTCGCTGTGTCTGCGTGGGTTTCTTCCCACAGTACAAAATTGTGCAGCTTATGTCAATTGGCCATGCTAAGTTGCACGTAATGTCAGGTGCATTAGCCGGGGTAAATGTGGTGAGATGGTTCTGGGTGGGTAACTCTTCAGAGAGTTGGTGTGGACTTGTGCTACACTGTAATGAATCTAATCTATTTGCTAGCAATTGGAGCACATCATTCTAAATCCTTCCTATCAATATATCCATCTGGGTGCCTTTTAAATGTTGTAATTATACCTACCTCCATCACTTCTTCTGGCAGTTCATTTTGTACACACTCCACATTCTGAGTGAAAACGTTGCCCCGACGTCACTTTAAAATCATTCCACTCTCACATTAAATCTATGCCTTCTAATTTTCGACTTCCAAGCATGGGGAAAAGATCTTGACTACTCACCCCCTATCCATGAACCTCATGAATTTATAGACCACTAGAAGGTGCTAATGTTCCTCTCACCCAGGGTCTGTGATTTCAGTCATCCGGGGCTTAATTTCTGAAATTCAATACTGACACCTCTTCCATCTCGATCAAACCACAACTTTAAGATCGTTTTAGTCAACACGTTCAGACATATTATCAAACACCTCCAGATGGATTAGAACTTAGACCTATGGGGCCCAGAGGTAGGGACACTACCACCGCTCCACAATAGCCCCAAATGTTGCAGCATTATTCTCCTGTGTGTTCGTTCATCAGCCTGTTCTGACACGCTGCACCTGAATCCAGACAATCTGCTCTCGAGCTAGGGACACTACCAGACATGTTCAGGAATTGGAATAGAATCCAGAGCACTGCCTCAGAGGCAGAGATACTACTGACAGCACAAGATCTAACCCATGCCCAAATTTTTAACTTTAAATGTCAGCTTTCAGATCGGTATGGATTCATTGAAATCTGGTTCACTTTACTGAATTACCCAGTTAAAATAACAACGTTGTTAAAAAATGCAAATTACTTGCCTCAACTGTAGGATATCGGGTTTATGTGCTCTGCCTTCGAGATAAACTATGAACATCTTTAAAAACTTGTCTATTATTTCCAGTTTAAATGTCTATCATCTGTAGTCTGCAATATGAGGGAATGAAATCCTGCAGACACACAATGCACTGTGAAGGAACTCGAATAGATATCAACACTAAACACCAGAGACAAAGACAGAGCATACTTTCTGGCCTGAAACACCGATCACTGTTTCCCATCTCTAACGTGTGACTGCCCTCTTCCTAAAACCAGTAAATGGTACAAGGTAACTGATTACTTTCCAGCCTTTCTTCTCCAGTATTAGCACTCACTGGGCTAAAGAATTGCGGATGGAGTTTAATGTTGATAAATGCAAGGTATTGTACTTTGGTAAAACAAACTAAAAAAACACATATACAATTAAATGTTGAGCCATTGGTAGTGTTGTAGAACAGAGCAACCTAGGATTTCAGGCATAATTTTTTGAAGTTTGCTTCATATGCAGACAGGGCGCTTATGAAGGTGTTTCACTTGATGTTCTTCATTATATAGACATAGTCATAGAGATGTACTGCACGGAAACGGGCCCTCTGGTACAACTTGTCCATGTCGACTTGATACCCTAACCTAATCTTGTCAATTTTGCCAACACCTTCCCATATCCATCTGAACCATTCCTATTTATATACTCATCCAAATGTTTTTTAATACTTTATTTTTACCAGCCTCTGGCAACTCATTCCATACACATACCACCCTCTAAGCATAAAAATTGCCAACTGTGGTCCCTTTTAAGTCTTTCCCCTCTCATCTTAAACCTATGCCCTCTAATTGTGGACTCGCTTACCCCGGGGAAAAAAAAACATTGTCTATTTAGCCTATGCATGCCTCTCATGATTTTATAAACCTCTATAATTCACCTTTCAGCCCCTAATGATTCAGAAAAAAACAGCCTCAACCTATTCCAGCTCTCCCTACAGCTCAAATCCTCCAGCCCTGGCAACATCTTTGCAAATTTTTCTGCAACTTTCCAAGTTTCACAACATCTTTCCGATAGGAATGAGACTAGAATTGTACGCAATATTGCAAAAGTGGCCTAACCAATGTCTTGCACAGCCGCAACATGACCTCCCAACTCTTGTACTCAGTGGTTTGAACAATAAAGGAATGCATATTAAACACCTATTTCACTATCCTATCTACCTGCAACTCTACATTCAAGGAAATATGACCCGTACTCCAAGGTCTCTTTGTTCAGCAACGCTGTCCAGGACTTTATCATATATAAGTCATGCTCTGATTTGCTTTTTCAAGATGTAGCACCTCGCGTTAATCTAAATATACCTCCATCTGCCACCTCTCAGTCCATTGGCCCATCTGAACAAGAGTCCATTTTACTCTGTGGTAACGTTCTTAACTGTTCACTACACCTCCAATTTTGAAGCCATCTGCAAATTTTCAAGCTATATCTCCTACGTTCTCATCCAAATCATTTATATAAATGACGAATAGCAGTGGACTGTCCTTTGAGTATAGGTGTTGGGACGGTATTTTCAGGTTGCACAGGACATCCATGAGGCATGCCCTGGAGGACTTTGTGCAGTTCTGGTCGCCCTGTTAAATCGAGAATATTATCAAGTTCGGAAGAGTTCAGAAGAAATTTCTCAGCATGTTGCTGGGAATGGAGTGTTTGCATATAAGGACAGGCTCAACAGACTCATACATTTTCTACTGGAGCGTAGGAGGCTGAGAAATAACCTTTTAGAGGTTTATAATATCATGAGAGGTATCAGTAATGTTGAATGGTAGGTGTCTTTTCCCTCGAGTGGGGGTTGTTTTAAGATAAGAGGAGGAAGTTTGTTAAAAGACATGGCGTCATAGAGGTGTATACCATGGAAACAGACCCTTTGGTCCAACGTGTCCATGGCAACCAGACAGCCAAAATTATTCTCCTCCCATTTGCCGGCATTTGGTCAATTTCCATCTAAACCCTTCCCATTTATCTGTCCATCCAGATTCCTGTTAAATGTTATAATTGTGTCAGCCTCAATACCTTCCTCTGGAGGCTCATTACACACGGACCATCTTCTACATGAAGATATTACCCATTAGAGCCCTTTTCTGTCTTTCCTATCCAACCTTAACCTTTGCCATCAAGTTTTCGACTGCACTACATATAGAAAAGACTTTGGCTATGCAATCTATCTGTTGTACCCATGATTTCACTAACCTCGAACATCAACCCTCCTCCTCTGATTCTCCAGGGAAAACAGGCTCAGCCTATTCAGCCTCTCCCTGTAACCCAAACCATCCAATCATGGCAACCTCAGTGTAAACCCTTCTTGACCCTTTTCGAGTTTGACAACATGCTTCCTACAGAGCAGGGAGACCAGAATTGCAAACAGTCATCCAACAGTGGCCCGAACCAATGTCCTGTACAGTCGCAGTCCAGTCTCCGAACGCATATACACAATGGACTTGACCAAAAACATATCAAATACTTTCTTCACTGCCCTATCTACCTGCAAATCCACTTTCAAGGAAGTATAAATCTGTACTCTGAGATCGTTTTGTTCAGCAACACTCCCCACGATTTTACCAGGAAGTGTATAATTCTTGCCCTGATATGCCTTTCCAATATGCAGCATTTCACAATTATCTTTATTAAACTCCGTCTGCCACTCCTCGGTCCATTGGCCCATCTGATTAAGGTCCCGTCGTAATCTGAAGTAACATTCTTTGCTGGCCACTATACCTCCAATTTTGGTGTCATCTGCAAACCTACTAATTGTCCTATGTTCATATCGAAATCATTTATATAAGTGACGAATAGTAGCGGATCCAGCACCGATCCCCGTGGCACTCCATTGGTCAGCAGGCCTCCAGTCTGCAAAACAACCCTCCACAACAACACTCTGTTCTCTACCCTTGAGCCAGTTCTGTATCCAACTGGGTAATTCTCCCTGTATTCCATGTGATCTCATCTTGCTAACCAGTCTCCATGGGGAGTTACGTCAAATGCCTAACGGAAGTCCATATAGATCACTTCCAGCGTCTGCCGTCATCAATCCTGTCCGTTACTTCTCAACAAAAACAAAATCAAATTAGTGTGACATGATTATCCATGCACACCCCCATTTCACGATGCATATAAAGGGCTTTTGTACAGATCGTCGATTTTCCTGTTCGTCAGATGCTGCCTGACCTGCTGTGCTTTTCCAGTAACGTTCTCATCTAGACTCTGATCTCCAGCATCTGCAGTCCTCACTTTTGCCTATCACTAATCAGTCCTTGCCTTTCCAAATGCATTTAAATCCTATAGCTCATGATTCCCTCCAACACCGTGCCCACCACTGATTTCAGGGGCCCCAATCTATAGTTCTTGGCTTTTTCTTTCCATTTTGTTTAATAGCAAAACTTTAGTCAAACTCATGACTTCCAGCATCTCACCTGTGGCTATTGATGATGACAACATCTCAGCAAGGGACCCAGCATCACTTCCTTAAATTCCTACAAATTTATTGGATCCACCTGATCAGGACCTGTGAGGTGATTCATTTTTTACACAGCATGTGGTTCGTGAAGGGAATGTACTTTCTGAGGAAGTGATGGATTGTGGGTGAAGTTATAACACTTAAAACGCATTTGGTTATATACAAGAATAAGAGAACATTTGGACAAATCTGGGCCAAGCGCAGGCAGGTTGGACTGGTTTAGTTTAGGATTATGGTCAGCATGGACTGTATGGGCCGAAAGGCCTGTTTGCAAATACCCTGTATAACTCAATGAGTCTATGTGTGTTTGCATGTCCAAGTATGTGTCTGCATATTTCTGTTCGTGTTTGTCTATTCCTGTGTGTCTCTGTTAACCTCTGTTTGCATGTCTATCTCTCTGAGCTTGTTACATGTGTTCCTGCATTAGTGTGTGGATCTCTGTCTCTGCATCTCTGTGCAATGGGAACTCTTCTTGTTTTTGGTGTGAATCACTGAAACTGAGTCAAAACCACTCTCCCTTCCTCTCCCTTTCCCTCTTTTCTTTAAAATGATACAAGCCCACACTCTTCTGGTCTGGTTTAGGTCTTTTCAATCCTTTCTCACATGTGAGGTTACTCATAAGAGTAAAACATTAATAATTCCAAGTTAAAGAAAGTGCATTAAAATTAATCTAATCGCCTTGGAAAGTGGCTCACTCGGAATTGCTTGGATATAATTGCAATGGAAATATTCTTTAATGTGTATACTGTGTGTTGGAAATACTGCCCAGTGAAAAACCATTTCCACATTGCAGAAACAGCGCAGATATTTCTCCACATGAACATGTTCCACTCTGAGGACCTAAGGTCAATGACAATCCTCTCCAAACCAACCTAGTATGTGCATGTGCGTGTGTGTATGTTCACCCGTGCGTGTATGCGTGTGTATGTGTGTGTGTATGTTTGGTGCAATCAAAATTCAGGATGGATTGCGCTGTGAACTGCTGCCCTCCGTCTCTCCCTCCCAGACTGATTTCCTGATCGTTTACACACTTCAGCATCACGATTACAGTGGGGTGGTGGGTGGGGGATCGGGGTGGGGGTACAACAGAGATTGACAACAACAGAAATCTCCGCAGCTCTGGAAGCATCTTTGGACAAAAATGAAAGTTGACATTTTACATTTAGTGATCGTTAATCAGTACTCATATTGGAGGATATTACATCACTTTAAACACCACAGAAAGTGCCAGACCCGCCCCACACAGATACACATACGAATACAGACACAAAGAGGCATTCACTGTGCATTGACAGTAATACAGACATGGAGAGTGTGTCAATATTTCACTCCCTCTGTCTGGTGTGTGCCAGTATTTTTGGGTGGAATCTGACTGGAGGACAATTTCAATACTTTCAGATACCAAACCTGAAAGAATTGTGAAGTTTGTTGTGGACGGTGTGGAACTCCAACAGGAAAGTTATAAATTGGTGTAGTGTTCAGGTGTATGGCAGATGAGGGTCAATGCAGCGCAGTGAGGTGGTGCTGTTTAGTAGGAAGGACATTGAAAGGCAATATAAAATAGGTTGTACCGTTATAAAGGAGGTGCAGGGACAGAGGGGCCAGGGTGTATATGAGAACAGTTTATTGAAGATGTCAGGACAAGTGGGAGAGCAGTAAATCTCACAGATTAGTTTCAGTATCTGAGCTGTTTACAGGAGGAGGTGTAGGAGGGAGTCCCCGTGCTCCCTTCCTGCGAGGTGGTGGTGACAATGTGTTGTGAGCACACCCTCCTGCCCACCGAGACCGTGGGGATTCCATTTGTACCAGCTCGACACAAAAGGGAGATGGCATCAGGGCCACGGCCTCTAAGTTGTGCCAAGGGAAACAGAACTGCCAGTGTGTTAAAAGTGAGAATTGCCCTTCACTGAACATTGCTCTTTACTCTGTCGGTGGTTCGTGGATGTTTCAGAATCTCCACACGAGGCGTCCCCGTCCTCTCCGGCGCATAGCAGGGTCCTCCCCACATGGAGGGGGGGAGGGGGTGAGGGAACGGATATCGGGCACGCCACCACCCGAATAGGCCCTTCCAGTCCTATTCCAGGCTGTTTCTAATGGAATGTGAGAAGGGCGGTGGGGAGGGAGGGAGGGTGGGAGGGATACCCCTGCTGTTAATGCTGGTGGAGGTGAGTTGTCTGGAGGGAGTCAGTCCGCAGTATTGTATCCACGCAATGTTATCGTTGTGTGTGTGTGGGGTGTGGGGGTGGGGGGTGGGGAATAATGGAGAGAGAGAGAGAGAGAGAGAGAGAGAGAGAGAGAGAGAGAGAGAGAGAGAGAGAGAAAACTGCAAGCAGCAGTGAGAGCCGTGGAGCGTGAACGTTGTTCTGGATCGCTGCTATAACAGATATACAGTCAGTGTGAGGGAGCAGAGAGAATATGGTGACCCTTATTCTGGCAGAGCGGGGACGGTTCTTGATGCTTGCCCTGTATTGCTCGACGTTTCTTCAGACCGCAGATACTGTACTGAACTAGGTGGGGAGCTCAGACCATGCTCTGTGGGTCTTGCTGGGAAGGGAATGGTCCCCCTCTGTACTACCCCATCCACCAGGACCTCCATGCCCCAGTTGACAAACTGTGGTGTAATTGCCCCTTATCTGCCATGCTCGGGGTAAACTGTACAAACCAGCTCCGACATCATAAAAGCTCAACTGTGTGCCCACTGGCCTTTTAAAGATGGCACCAGTGCCAGGGATCACGGAATACCCAGGGGCATCAGTGCGATGGTGAGTACCTCCAGCCAAGATGGGTGGGAGAATAGGGCTGGCATTGAATGAGAGGGGCACCATGGGGTGGGGTAGGTAGTTAATGAGGTGAGTTCGATAAGGTAGCACCAGGAAATTAGCTCGACCTTGTGCAGACAATCCCTCTGTCACACTCAATGAAAATGGCACTGAGATAAATTATTGTTTGATCCAGTCCAGTGAGACGAAGACACTGTTGAGCACAATCCCAGTTATAACGCTGCAGCTGCTTGACCAATGCTCTCCATCACAGAGAAGGAGCTCAACGTCACCTTCCCTTTGGTAAATATGGCAGGGCAGGAGACTGAGCTATCAGTGGGGAAGCACTTTGAGACACATATCATAATTCTATTAGTTTTAAAATAGAGATGGAAAAGGATGAACTGGGTCTAAAAGGTAACGCTCTAAGTTGGAGAAAGGCCAATTTTGATGATATTAGCAAGAACTTCCAAACTGGATTGGAACAGATATTCGCAGTTACGGGGCCAGCTGAGAAGAGGGAAGCCTTCAAAAAGGAGATGTCAAAATCACCGAGACAGTCTGTCCCTGTTAGGGTGAAGGGTAAGGCTGATAGGTGTAAGGAATGCTGGAGGACGGGAGAAATTGAGTGTCTGGTCATGGATAAGAGGGAAGCAATGTCAGGTAGGGAGAGCAGGAGTCAAGGTTTTTTTCAGTACTCATTCACGGGTTGAGGGTATCACTGGTTGGACCTGCATTCATTACCCATTACTAATTGCCCAGCGGGCAGTTACGAGTCACATTTCAACTCTCCCTCCCACTCTGCCGAGGACATGGAGGTCCTGGGCCTCCTTCACTGCCGCTCCCTCACCACCAGACGCCTGGAGGAAGAAAGCCTCATCTTCCGCCTCGGAACACTTCAACCCCAGGGCATCAATTAGGACTTCAACAATTTCCTCATTTCCCCTTTCCCCACCTCACCCCAGTTCCATACGTACAGCTCAGCACTATCACCGTGACTTGTCCTGAGTTATCCTACCTGCCTATCTTCTTTTCCACTTATCCACTTCACCCTCCCCCCGCCCCCGACCTATCACCTTCATCCCCTCCCCCACTCACCTATATGCTACTTTCTCCCCACCCCCACCCTCCTCTATCTTATCTCTCCACGCTTCAGGCTCTCTGCCTGTATTCCTGATGAAGGGCTTTAGCCCGAAACGTCGATTTTACTGCTCCTCGGATGCTGCCTGAACTGCTGTGCTCTTCCAGCACCACTAATCCAGTTACGAGTCACACACATTGTTGTCGGCCTGGAGTCTCATGTAACTCAGGCAGTTTGCTTCCTTCAAGGCCATCAGCGAACCTGATGGGTTTTTCCAAAAATCGAAAATGGATTCATCATCGTCATTTGGCTCTTAATTCCAGATTTAAAGTGACTATTGAGAAGGGTCTAAAGCCAGTCGGAGTATACATAAGAGGGAAATCCGGAGGCCATAAAGGGGACATGAAATAGTTCAGGCAAGTAGGGTTAAGGAGAATCCAAAGGGACTCTACACATACATTAAGGACAAAAGAATAGCTCAGGAGAGTTTTGGGCCACTTAAAGATCAGAAAGGTTGCCGATGTGCAAAACCGCAGGAGATGGAGACGATACTCAACAAGCATCATGCGTCAGTATTCACTGTGCAGAAGGATATGGAAGCTAAAGAACTTTGGAAATAAACCGTGACATGTTGAAATGTGCCTGTATTACAGAGGAGGAGATGCTGGAGTTCGTAAACCGTTAAGGTGGGAAAATCTTCAGCACCTGATCAGATGTACCCGAGAACTCTGTGGGAAGCGAGTGAAGTGATTGCTGGGCCTCTTGCTGCGATATTTGTATAGTGAATTGTCACAGATGAGGTACCGTAACTTAGCTTGCGAACTTGGTGCGATTACTGACAACATTTCGAAGGATGATAAGGAAAAGCTAGTGAGCCAGACGTCCGTGGAGCAAGCTGTTGATAAGGATTATGAGGCACAAGGTTTGCATGGATTTTGAAAAGCAAGGACTGATAAGTGATAGGTATCATGGCTCGAAGCATGGAAAGTTGTATCTCACTAAATTGACTGAGTATGGTTGAAGAAGTGACTAAGAGGATTCATTGAGGCAGAGGTGTACATTGTTGATATGGAATTCAGTAAGGCATTTGCCAACTTCCTGCATGGTAGATTGGTTAACAAGTTTAGTTCATATGGAATACAGGGAGAACTAGCTATAGGTATACAGAATTAGCCCGAAGGCAGGAGACAGAGGGTGGTGGTGAAGGATTGATTTTCGAACAGGAGGGTTGTGACCATTGGTGTGCTACAAGGGTTAGTGCTGGCTCCACTGCTTTTCACTATTCACATAAATCATTTGGATGTGATCATTGCAGCAATAGTTGCTAAGTTTGCAGATGAAACCAAAAATGATGGTGCAGTGGACAGCAAAGAAGGTTTACCTCAGAGTACAATGGAATCTTGATCAGATGGGCAGATGGGCTGACAATGGGAAGGTGGTTTTTAATCTACATAAACGGGAGGTGCTGCATTTTGGAAATGCAAATCAGGGCAGGACATGTACACTTCATGCTAGCGTCCTGGGGAGTGTTGCTGAACAAAGAGACCTTGGAATGTAGGTTCATAGTTTCTTGAAAGTAGAGTCGCAGTTAGGTAGAATAGTGAAGAAGGCATTTGATATGCTTACCTTTATTGGCCAGTGCTTTGACTATATGAATTGGGTGGTCATGTTGCTGCTGTACAGCACATTACTTTGGCTACTCCTGGAGTACTGCATTCAATTCTGGTCTCCTTCCTTTTGGAAATATATTGTGAAACTTGAAGGGAGTCAGTAAAGATTTACAAGGATGTTGCCAGGATTGGAGCTATCGGGAGAGTGCGAGTAAATTGGGTTCTCACAAACTTTGATGATTGGGTTACTCTATTCCTGTAATGTGAGGAGCATGTATAGTGTTCATAGCCAAGGTCTTTTTCCACAAAACTAGAGGGCATCGATTTCCGATGAGAGGGAAAAGATTTTAAAATGACCTAAGGAGCAACTTTTTCCCACAGAGGGTGGTGCATGTGTGGAATGAGCTGCCAGAGGAGGTGGTGGAGGAATTTTACAATTATAACGTCTAAATGATATTTGGATGGGTACATGAAGAGGAAGGGTTTACATCGACATTGACCAAATGCGATTAGTTTAATTTGGGGTATCCCATCAGCACGGACGATTTAGTCTGAAGCGTCTTAATCTGTGCTGTACATCTCCGAGACTCTGACTCGATCTGACCTTGCACCAATATTGTATAAATTCATCATTCCCGGACATACTAACCTATGTTGCTAGATATGATCGAAATGTCTTCATTAAAGCATTCTGAAACCTGAAAACACATCCTTCCATAACACTGGCTCAGAGATTCTCTCTCTCTCTGTCTGTTTCCCAAATCCCTCCCATTTGTTGGTGTTTAAATTGCTTCCCCACCATCTAGTTTTAATTGTCCAGTTTCAATGTGAATAAATGTCCTATATCTTTTCCTGCCCTTGAATGTTGCTCACTCAAGAGCATCAGCTTCCAACACTAAGAAGCTTAGAAACAGTGTTCAAAAAAGCATTGCTTGCGTTTTCTTTGACTTCCCAGTGTCCTGCCCTGTGTTCCATGTTGGATAATGGGGTTTTAACAGTTTCGAGGCACACCTTTGTAACTTGCTCTGTGTCTATCCATTGAACGCCTGTGTTAATCACTCTCTGCCGCTCATGTGCTCAGTAACATGAGGAATCCTCACAACTGTTAGTGATTCAGACCAGGCTTCTCATTTGTCTTTGACTGACACTTGACTTAACTCTAGTTTTTGTACGTTCGTGGAAATGCTGGGGATCAGAATCTGAGAACAATAGACTGGAATGTTCCAACAGTGGATCAGAATCTGAGAACAATCGATTGGAATGTTCCAACAGTGGATCAGAATCTGAGAACAATAGACTGGAATGTTCCAACAATGGACAGGAGGTTATCCTATTATGTTTGGATTCTTTCCACATATTGGTGGCCGTTATCATCGCGGATCAGATATGCACTTTACATCATTCAATGTATTTATTATCCTATCCTGGCTATTGTTGGTGTCCCTAGTAAGTTTCACTGTCGATATTATTTGCATTAACCATGTGCGACTGTATTACTGTTCTTTTCATTTACTATACTCTGTAAGTATTCACGCTCCAATCCACAACAAACAACAGTGAACTTGTTCATTCTTTCTCTCCTTCTTTAGTTCTGGCACTGGGCCTTGTTGGTTGACCTACTCACTTTCTGGTATGAACCAGGATTCATTGCATCACTGCCCTTGCTATTTAAATATTGAAAGCCTCGAGGTCACTGTCTTCTGTTCTGGATGCAAACTCCATTTCCGTCCTTTGACTCCATCTCATCCCTGGCCAATAACTGATGCTGAAACAGATGAGTCACAAATACGGTGATCCCGTTGGCCCCAAGCTGATTACTGACACTATATCCTGACCATTCCTAATTTTAACTATTGAGAACTGCAGATTGTGCTTCATTGGTTCATCCCATCTGCTGTGTGAACCTTCAGCTATGAAACACAGTCTTAATAAAGCCAATGATCTGCTGCTGCTTAACCAAATCTGAGTCGTTATTCCATGGCTTGTATCTAAAAGCAGACCAAAATCCCATCATTCCTGTAAGTATTGCTTTATATCGTTGTTGGGTCTGGCAATGCATTTACTTTAATATTCATAAGCACATCGTCACCTTTGTCTATGACACGGTCCTCAGTCTCCCTCTGTTAATGACACAAAGCCCTGTCAGTTGTTCACATTTAAGCTGATTTCCTCTCTGTCTATTCTCTCTCGAAAATTAATTTACAAATCTACTGCCACAACACACACACACACACACACACGCACACTCAATCTCTTGCCTTATATTTCGGCAGTGGAGATACAGAGCCATGCATTTGTGAGAGCCCATTTACTGTCACTCACTGCATGGGTTACAAATCTTCCCGTGCAAGACATTTCTGTAGTGCAAGTATAGTAGCAATATACTGGCAAAGGTTTGCAATGGTCCCCATGCTGGGCAGGTAGAACAGTTTATAGAGTAGTCCACGAGCATGGTGTGCATAGCTCTCCATTCTGGTTGGTCCCTTGTCCCAGTTTATGGTGTCTGGGATGGTACTGTAAGGCAGATTCACAATTTGATGTAACTAACCATTTCATCTGATCTGGCAATAATTTTATTGAATGCTCTCATTCCTGTGATTGGACCCACCATTGTCTCACTTCTCCAGTTACTCCCACTCCCCTGTCTCCTTTCTAAAGTAGACCGTGCTGTATTTCTGGTAGTACAGAGTCTGTGCTTCTGTGATTGTATGGCTGTGGAAGGTCAATCATTGAGTAGCTTAAGGTAGGAATTGATGGGTTTCTGAAGAATATCTTAACAAAGTTGTAAATAGAGAACTTGTCATATTTTCTGGAAATTTGTCAATGGCAAAATTAATAGAAAAAGGTTGCAGATTTCTTACAATCTGATGCCAGATAATTGAGGATCGGGAAATAGCAGGACTATGGAGCAAATACTTTAGTTATGCCTTCTCAGAAGAAAACAAAACAAAAAAGAAAACTTCCAAGCAATACTAGGGAATTTCAGTCTTGTGAGAAAAAGGGAATAGAATGGAAATAGCAACTAAACAGTTTAGAGAAAGTATTGGACTGAAATTAATGGGCATAGACAAAGTCAACAGAGATTTATGAAATGGGAATCATATTTGAGAAAGTGGCTTATGGTAAAATTATGTAGGAGGTATCAATGCAATATGAGTGGATTATCAGAAAGAATTTTGATAAAGCCCAAGCCTATTGTGCAAATTCGAATCCTATGGGACTGGGGCTAATATATGGTCATAGATTTAGAATGGGAGAGCTGTCAGGAAACAGTGAGTAGGAATAAAACAATGCTTTATTTTTATATGGAAGGCTTGGAGGATATTGTACGGATCGTGTCTTGGGCTCCAGCTATTCCCAATACACATCATATCTTTGGGTGAGGGGCGCAAATGCAACATTCCCAAGTCTGCTGACAGCACAAAACGGTGTCAGCCTGTGAGTGGATGAGGAGGATGTAAAAACGTTCCAAGGTGACTGAGACAAGTGGAGTGACTGGGCAAATACCTGGCAGATGGAGAGTAATGGGGAGATGAGATGTTGTGTACTTTGATGGGAACAATAGAATGGCAGCCTCCCATTTGAAAAATGAGTGTTTGAAAAATGTTGCACTATAAATGAACTTAAGCTGCATTTTTGTTTATTTCTGCGTAGCCCTCAGAGTCCATGTAGGGTTGTAAGTTCTGAAGCCAGAAGTCAATACTGGGAATGGCATTGGCACGCTGACCATTGTATATAGGCCCATCAAGTGGGGAACTGTAACTTTGAAAGGAAACTGGATCTCCCTGTACACCAGTCACTGAAAGCAATATTGCAGGAGTAGAAAGCAGGAAGGAAGATAAATGCAGTATTCACCTTCATTTCAGGGGATTTGAGTACAGGAGTAAAAGTATCTTACTGCAGCTGTACAGGGCCTTGGTGAGGCCCCATCTCGAACATTGTGCAGTATTGTGGGCAGTTTTGGTCTCTTTTCCTAACAGATGACAAACCTGACATTGAGGGAGAGCAGCAAAGGATGACCAGACTGATCTCTGGGATGACAGACTTTTTGTGGGAGCAGAGTTTGGGGCGAAAGGATCTGTATTCAATGGGCTTTAGGAAAATGAGTGAAAATCACATTGAAATATATAACACTCTGACAGGGCGAGACAGATTAGAAGCAGGGATGGTAATTCCCGTGGCTGGGACGTCTAAACCAAGGGGCCACAATATTAGGCACAGACAGGCCACTTTGCATTGAGATGAGAATAAATGTCTGCACTCAGAGAGTGGCGAACCAGGGGTACTCTCTCCCAGATCAGGCTGTGGAGGTCAAGGGGCTGAGTATCAATAAGGATTTGTGGAAACTAAAGGGATAGGGAGAGAGCAGGAGTATGGTGTGAAAATAGAAGATCAGCTATTATTCCAGGTTGTTCTCCAATAACACAATAACTGTGTTCCTGTACAACACTGTGTTGTAGAAAATCGTGCAATATTAATAATGGGGTCTATGGAAAAAAGAGGGAAATTGGCGAACCCCCAAAAATATCAGTAAAAACCAAAAGTTAAATTTGGTCTAACACACAATAGGACAGTCTAAATAAATCTTTAAATTACATGTTGTAATGGACCAGTCCTGTAAATGTAACGCTTTCACATGACAGTCACTCACTGGTGCACTGTACCTTTCACCACAATCTTCACCAGAAAGCACGCGGGTGCTGACTGACCATGTGATACCGATGCCGAATTCCAGTTTTCCCCAAGATTCTCCCCACAGTTTGAAATAAAGCTCGTTCTAAATATAGACTACAATTCCCAGTTTCAGGCTCAGTTTCAAGGCCTGAAGAGTCAATTGCACTCCTCTTTTAGCTGAACACATTGATTGTACCTTTTGTAGATAGAGGGTTTCTGAGGCTGGGTTTGCTGTTCAGCTGGTGCCCGACAAGAAATCGCGTCACAGTGAACGCCAGTTCACTTTATAGAAAAAGGTTCATGAATTGCATTGCAGCCGAATTGTATTTAATCAACACTTGTTATCAGTGAACTGTCTGTACATAGAATGGAGGCGCAAAACTGATGGGCTGAATGGACTACAGCAGTTCGCATTTTATGTTTCACAATGTTTAAACATATTAAGGGTTATGTATATAGTTTGGGGAAAACTGCGTTGAGGAGATGTTCGTCCATTAACTAGAATAGGGAAAGCTCAATGAGTTGTATGACGTATTCCTTTCCTGATGCTTCTGTGCAGTGTGTGCGAAAGCTCTGTAAATGTTGTCACAAGCTCTCAGCTGTTAGGAAGGATGTCTCTGCAGGGTCGACAGGATTGTGTTTCCCGTTCCCTTTTCTACTAACGAGGCTGGTGCCGGGTGTTCTCTCCGGGTTTATCCTTTAAGACCTCGGAGCAGTTTGATACAATTGAGTGCCTTGCTTGGCCGTTTCAGAGACCATTGAAGAGTGTATCACATGTCTGTGTGTCTGGAGTCACTTTCAGGCCAGACCAGGAAAGCACAGGAGATTCACTTCCTGAAAGTACATTGGGGAAGGAGATCGACATCTATAATCGACATTGAACACAAGATCAATATTACTGACGCCAGATAATAGATCTCGATGTTTTATTAATTGTTTTTAACTTGCACCACTTGACAGAGAATTATCCTTGTCTGGATTAGCAATCCAATGGCAATTCCACAACAGCAGCATCTCCACATGGGGGCCTATCGGAAACCACACTGAACCGATTATTTCTGTACTGTTTGACAGCTCTATCAAAAATAACTCCAACCAATTTGACTATCGTGATGGGACTGAGGGCGTGGCAATTGTTCTGGTTGTAATTATTCCCTTCTTAGGGGATGGGACATAGTTGAGTAATTACCCACATTGCCAGGAGTTGTCAGAGTTGGAGCTGGAATGAAACAGCTTCCTCAGGTACACGGCTTGTTGTGTAGCAAAAGTCCTCAGTCCTATTGCAGGAATGGTGTCAGGGCCAAATGCCTTTGTCATATCTACAGTATCCAGCTGTTGCTTCATGTCACGTGCAGTGAATTGAATTGGTTAAGATGGGCATCTGTGCTTCTCAGGGTATCATCTTGAGGGTGAGGTCGGTAATCTACACAACACTTCTGGCTGAGGATGGCGCAGATACTGCATCTTTTACACTGATGCACAGGGCTGTTCCATTATTTGGGATGGGGATATTTGTGGAGTCCTCTCCCCCAGTCAGTTGTTTAACGGTCCATCGACTTTTATGCATGGATTTGACAGGACGACAGAGCTTATATCTGATTTGTTAGTCTTGGGATTATCTCTCTCTCTCTCTCTGTATCAGATTTTAGTCCTGCTGTTCATACTGTAACCAGTCATGTGCGGTAGCTTTAATGGATTGTCATCAGGTTTAGGTGCATGTGATTCCGACCTGACCATGTTCACCCACACTCGTCACTAACCCATGAATCGGCTTGATGGTAATGGTAGACGGATGGACTATCCTGGGGGAAAGGTTACAGATTGTCACTGAAATCTACAGCATCAGATGATAATCAAATTTTAGCTGCAATATCTACAGTCCAATTCCACTGACTGCCCCTCAGTTCACACCGAGACCCATTCACCCATCAGCCCGGTGTTCAGTGACCTACTCTGGTTTCTGATGCGGAAATACTTCCAATTTCATATTCTCGTTCTGCTGGAAGTCTTTCCTTCGTGTCACACCTCCAATTTGTTACATAAATAATATCCATTTAAGATACTAATCTGAAACTTTTCCTTTCAGTAATGCCATCTTCTATATTTGAAGTGAATGTGTTTCCTTCTGTTTTTCTCCCTGACCATGAATCAGAGCACTGCAGTGTCAGTGATGCCAGCCTTATGCAGTTTCAGAGTTAAGGAACTTGTCACCATGCGTTACTGTTCAGTTCCCAGTGTACAACGCTCCATGTTGGACAGGATGTTTGGGCATCTTTGACAATATGTTGTTGGAAATTGTTCAAAAACAGAAATTGCTGAAGAAATTGCGAAAGATGTTGAAGAATTTTCTGGAGTGAATGCAGAGTTAAACTTGCAGGTCCAGTGAACCTTCTATAAAGGCTTTTCATTTTTATTTCCAGTATCCATAATTATTTATTTAATTGAAAAATTGTTCTGCGCCTATTCATTTCTGGAGAAACTCAGCAGGTCTGTTAACATCTGCAGAGAAAGAGAAACAGTTAGCGTTTCCAGTCCAGTGTGACAATTCTTCAAAACTGAATACAATTGCAAAATGGTCTTTTAGTCCCTTGCCAGATGTAGAGGTTGAGTGGCAGGGAAAAGTGGGTGTGGCAAAAGAAAAACGGGCTTTTAGCAGTGGTGAAAGGAAATATTCTGTATAACGGGTCGAATTTAAGGTGTGAATGGGGGAAAGGGGTTCTCTCTATTGAATGCAAGATAAAAAAGACACAACCACACAAAGTCATACGGAGGCCAGGAGGGAGAATGATGACCATGTGGTATATACATCTGGCCACAGATATGTTTTCACTGTCATGGTCATTACCCCCTTTAGATAAAGGAATTCAGGTGCTTGACTTCTTATTGGCACTAGTAAGCGTTTCATGCTGCCTTAGTATTGTAATATGGAGAAAAACAAATCACAGTTTGACTTTTGTGCCGAGTGTTGGTTACCTGTCATTTTTAATATTGATTAATTTTGCAGTGCTTATCTTTAAACGCTTGTTCTTGAAGATTGTATCAGATGGAGTGTAGGATGTTGAGGAATGACATTATACAAACTTATAAAATCATGAGAGGTATGGATAGGGTGAATAGCCAAGGTCTTTTCCAAAGGGTAGGGGAATCCAAACATAGAGGGAATAGTTTTAAGGTGAAAGAGGGTAGATTTAAAAGGGACTAAAGGGCAGCTTTTTTACAGAGGGCGGTGTGAGTATGGAATGAGCTTCCAGAGGAAGAGTGGGAGATACAAGGACAGCTACAACATTTAAAACTCATTTGGACAAACATATGAATGGGAAACATTTAGAGGCCCATGGACCTAATGAAACCAGATGGGACTAGTATAGTTTGGAAAACCTGCCCAGCATGGACATTTAGAAAAGCTTCACGCAGAGTCAGGGTGGTTTTGTGAAAGGGAAATTATATTTTGCCCTGTAAAATCATGCAAAGTATTTCTGGAGATGCCCGAAAATGTAACAAGTGGACTTGATAAAGGGGATCTGGTGGACACGAGGCTTTCCAGAGATTTTCCACAAGGTATTACAAAACAAAAGTTCTTACACAAAACAGAAGCTCCAGGACGTCGGATACTGTATTAACATGGGATGATGATTGTTTAACACAGAAATCAGAGAGTCAGGATTAATGGATCTTTATGGTAAAGGTTTATCTGCTGGAGGACCACAAATATCAGTCTGATGGCATCAGTTATTTACAATCTATACTGACAGCCTGAAGGAGGGAGCTGAGTGCAACACACATCCGAGTTTGTGGATGACACTGAGAATCAAAAGGCAGGCTGTTATTTAATGGAGAGGACTTCCAGAAAAGGAATAGTAAAGGAATTAGAGTCTTCCTGTGTATGAAACATAAAGTCAACATGATGATGCAGCAAGGAACTTGGATGGTACATTAGGTGGTTTCCTGGGAAGGAAGGGTTGTGTTATTGAGAATCTCTAAGATGGTGAGGCGATTATTCATTGGGGTTTAAATGAATGAGGAGTGATAATGCTGAAACATACAAGACACAGAAGGGGTTGGAGAAGGTAGATGTTGAAAAGTTGTTTCCATTCTTGAGCAAAGTGTTGAACTCGATGATATAGATACCGAATATGGAACATCGATTTCAATCTGAGATGCAGAGTAATTTCTTCTCTCCGAAGGTAGTGAATGTCTGGAACTCCCTAACTCAGAGAGTTGTGGAGGGATACAATGAGTCGGCAAGAGAGTGGAGTTGAGCCCTGGAGGAGATCAGCCATGTTCTTATTAAATGACAGGGTTAGCTTGAGGGGCCGCTTGTCCTACTCCTGTTTCTATTTATTAATTTCACATGCTATGCTTTTAGAAAGTAACGGGTTATTTTGCTGGAAAACGTGTTGTACAATGTTGCATTCAGGGAGAGCAGAGGATTTGTTATTCTAACCCTGGGTGGGGTATGTGGCTATATTCCCAGCGCATCTGGGTCTGCAACATGACCCAGACCTGGAGCAGAAGTTACAGAGAGGGGAAACCTCGAAACAGGGACTGGGGGGTGGGGGTGGTGGTAACTTCCTGATCCAGTCTGGATTTTCCAAGTACATTTCCAAAACTACACCTAACCATCGGAGTGGCCTCGATCGGCCCCTGTTTAGCATGTCCGAAGGGCTGAATGGAACATCAGAACATAGGGCTGAGGGACACAAGTGGGCCATTCAGACCTTTCACCCTACTCCACCAGTAAATAAGATCATGGCTCATCTCATTGTGATCCCAGCTGCACGTTTCTTTCCATGCTCCATTATCCCTGATTCACCTGTCCATGGAAAATCAGACAAAGCCAGCTTCGATGTAATATAAAGGTCAAGCCACTCCAAACTTCTGGGAAAGCGAATTCCCACTTGACTGAAATCCCACTTTGCGAATTTCTCCAAATTCCTGCTCTGACGGATGTTGGAGGGTGTCACTGTTTCCTTTTCTCGTCCCATTCCTCCACTACTGACACCAAATTTTAAATGTAACCAGGTTGGTGATATGGACGATGGTAAAGTTCTCAGATTGAGTCAGGTTCAGTGACAGGAACAAGTCAGGCAGATTTCTTTAGTTAGCCACAAGTAACTAATGGACCTAACGAATGCACATGGTGGATCTCTGGTTAGCACTGATACCTCCTGTTAACAAGTAGCTGCGTTCAGTTCCAACCTCGGGCAACGCTCTGCGTTGATTTTGAACATTCTCCCCATGTCTGTGCGGATTTCCTCCCAGTGTTCTACTTACCTCCCATTGTCCATAGATATGCAGCTTAGAGCGGATTGTCCATGCTAAATTGCCCATAGTGCCCAGGGATGTGTAGGCTAGATAGGTTAGTGATGGGAAATGCAGGATTACATGGATAGATTAGGGGGGCAGGTCCGGAGGGGATACTGTTCCGAAGGGTCAATGTGCTCTTCATGGACGGAATGTCCTGCCTCCACACTGTAGAGATTCTATAAAAACAACAAGAAGTTTGGACTATACAAACACCCAGTGGGTATCTATCTGATCACTGTCCTCTTGGTTTTCTATGTTTCAGTAAGATCACCTCTCGTTTCAAGAGTAACCTATTAAAGCTTTCATAATATAAGACATTCATTCTTGGAATACATGAAGTGAAACATCTAACTGCTTCCAATTTAATTATATCCTTTCTCAGGTAAGGAGACAAAAATAATCTCTCACACAGATGAAGTTATTTTTTTGTTTTCTCAGTGGTGAGAGTATTTGGAACTCTCTTCCCTGCAGAGCATTGGCGGCAGAGATATTGAATATGTTTGAGGCACAGACAGAAGGTTCAAAAAGAATAACGGAATCAAGGATTATCGGGGAATGGCAGGAATGTCCAGTGTTGGGGAAATGCTGACAGTGGTAAAAAATTTACACTGTTCCAGCACATCCAGGAATATAATGCAAAATGAAATGATAATATCGATAAAATGTTAAGGGGAAATCCAAGATCGTGGTGATCTGGAAGGTCTGCTTTGTTGGGCTCTGTATCACAGCACGGGCAAAGTGGTTCCCTCACCCACTCCACCCCAGCCATTTACTTAAAATGCTTAGTTTTTGAAAGTTCTGAGAGTTGGCAGTTGTAGTATTTTTAGTTTGTGTAGTTTTTAAGCTCTATGAGACTTTGTTTATTAATGATCAGTAATTCAAGTTCTTCCTCTCTCCAGTTCAAATGTTGCTATAGTGTGTTCTGGGTAATGATGTGCTTAAATGGTCTACCTGGAGCATTAAGGTGAGCCATTGGCCTGAAAAGAGGAAAGATTTTCTTTCTAGTCTAAAAAAGAGAGGGTGGATGTTGTCCTATTGCAGGAGATACACCTTGATGACAAGGAACATTTGACATTACAGCAGGTCGGGCTTGATCGGGTTTATTTCTCGTCTTTTAATATTTCGAGTAGGGGAGAAGCCATAATGGATAAAAAGAATCTTCCATTTAACCTACTAGATTGTATTTGACACTCACAGGAGGTTCATAATACCCAAAGGATTGAACTATAGTAAAGAATATAGTATTTTGAAAGTTTATTGCCCCTCCCCACCCCCCACCCCATTCCCGGCGCACCCTCTTAAATTCTTGGTAGATGCATTTTCCAAATTCAGTTATTTTGCATTGTGGCACATTATTGTAGAAGTTTTCAAAAGTCTTATGGACCCCACGGACAGAATGTCCAAAGGTGTCCCAATACCCTCGTTATAATGTAAGCAATTAGTGGATATGTGTGCAGAACTAGAGCTGGTGGATGTCTGGTGGCAGATCCACATCACAAGTAGGGATTTCATTTTCTTCTTTAAATGCCATAAATGCCACATGAGGGTTGATATCTTCCCCATTCCTGCAACAATCTTAGATTCGGTGGCATCCTGCACAATTGGGAATATTACCATTTCTGACCATGAAGCAGTGTACTTATTGATTAAGATTAAGGGCAATATAATAGATTTGAGACACTAGCGAATGTATCCCTTTATTCTTAAGACTAGTTGGTTAATTGAGTAGTTAGATTAGTTTACTTACAGTGTAGAAACACGCCCTTCGGCCCAAAAAGCCCAAACCAACCCACCCCCTGACATTGACCCCTTCACCTAACACTGCTGGCAAATTACCTAACTGGCACATTTTTGCACTGTGGGAGAAAACCCACGCAGACACAGGGAGAATGTATAAACTCCACACAGGCAGTCACCTGACACAGGAATTGAACCCAGGTCTCTGGCGCTGTGAAGCAGCACTATTAACCATTGTTCCACTGTGCTGACCACTGCAAAGCATTCAGATCTTTCTTAGCTAGAAATTCAGATTCAACCAGTAACTCATCCACTCTATGGGAAATTGCTAAGGCTTATGCCAAGGGAATAATTATGCTTTATGATGTAGCAGAAGGGGAAGCAGGAACGCTGGTTTGAGGCAAAGCTGAGGGCAGCCAAGAGTGCATACTGTGATTGTTCCTCAGTGGCTAAGCTGCAGAGGATCACAACGCTTCGGTCTACAGACAGACAGCCAAGAAGGAACTTACTTTTGCAAAACAAAGGCTGTTTGAACATGGTGATTAGCCAGGCAGGTATTTATTCTATCTTGGCAGGAAAACGAGCGCCCCTCTTAAGCCATTACCTCAATTAGGGAAGGTATTGGGACCCTTACCTTCAATTCCAAAAAGATTAATGTCTCCGGTCCGAGATTTTTCACCGAATTATTTCAGACTGAACATTTTGAGGATAGATGGATTAAGATGGAGTCATTTTTCAAGAACCTGGGTCTTCCAGGAGTAACCCCTGAGTAGGTGTTGTGCCTTAATGCACCATTTCCAGCGCAGGAGGGTGTGAAGCAGCTTCAGAATGTAAAGGCGCACCTTCCTGACGGATTTCCCAGTGAATTTTATAAATAATTTATAAACCTATTGTCAGGGCTGATGTTTAACGTGTTCCATCACTCATACAGTCAGGACCCCTCCCTCCATCCTTCAGAGAGGCTTATATCTGTCTGATGATGAGAAAGGAGACCCTGGAGGATTGTGCTTCTTACACGCCAATCTCACTTTTAAATGTTGGTTTCAAAATCCTGTCTGAGACTCGTGCATTTCGGCTGGAAACTTTGCTGCCTTTCATTGCCAAAGAGGACCAAACAGGCTTTATAAAGGGCCACAGATCTTTCTACAATGTGAAGAGGTTATTCAATATGATCCAAGAGTCTCAACAACAATCTGCCCAGGGATTATTGATCTCTTTAGATGAGAGAAGGCATTTGATTGGGTTGAGTGGCCGGATCTCTTCTGTACATTAGAACGGTTTGGTCTACGCAAAGATTTTATCAAGTGGGTGAGAGTCCTTTACTGTGATCCTCTGGCTGCAGTTCCCACTAATGGTGTGGCCAACGAGTAATACTAATATTTCTCCAGGCAGCCAACAAGGCTGACACCTTTCACCATTGTTGTTTACGGTGGGGATTGAGCCACTGATGGAGGCCATCTGTAGGGATGCCAACATATCAGCCCCAGAAGTGGGATAGAAGTCACGAAAGATTACATTGTATGCAGATTAGGGTCTTATGTTTTTGTCAAATCCCACAATTTCGGTTGTTCATGTGATGCAATGCATTGATTCGCTTGTTGCCTTTCCGGGCGATAAGATTAATTTTACAGAGTTGGAGGCCATGCCTATGGGAGGTCTTAGGGAAATACCTGATATTGAGGCCAAATCCTGGTTTCCTTTTAAATGGTCACGGGGGTGGTTTCCCTATTTCAGTATATTCATTACATCTGTCTTTGGTCATTTATTTAACGTTAACTGTGTCCATTTGTTTGACAAAATTAAACAAGACCTTCAAAGATGGGAGGCACTTCCAATATCCTGGCTAGGTCGGATAGCTCTTATTAAAATGAATGTTCTTCCTCATTTCCTAGACCCCGTGCGAATGCTTTCTTTGATGTTTCCCACACACATATTTAGGAAACATAATGGCGAGTTTAGCTCTTTTATTTGGTACCATAAGCAATTCTTTATCAAGCTAACAGAATTGCAACTGCCCCACAGATTGTGGGGGGTAAATCTCCCTGATTAAAAGCAATCAATTAAGCTCTTTTATTATCCTATGTTAGTGCCTGGACCGCTGAGGACTCGGCATCAATACGGCTAGACATTGAGCCCTCTCAGACAAAGTGAACCCTTATTAGTCTGTTATTCTTAGATAAAATGACAACATTTATGTAGCCTTGTCAAAAAGCATTGGATATTATCTCAGTTATTTCATCTTCAAATACTAGAGTGATACGTGCCTTAATCAGAACTATTGATATGTAAATTGTTTCCATTTACATCTCTTCCTTGCAGTGACTTTCACATTCGCAGCATCCCTTGTCAAGGCACAGTGGAGATGTGGAGCTGTAAATGGATGGGAGCTGCACATCCTATCAGTTCCAAAATTGGCTGCAAGTTTCCCCACACTGGGCTGGGATCTAACACAGTGTTACCGAACAATGCAACAGCCTTGTTTATATATGAATGAACCAGTGCGGACTGCACAGCTCCCGACACTGGATATTTAGCCCAAGATTATAGATCAAGCATTGGTGTGGGCTGCACGTAGTTTCACTCTGGACATTGCTGGGTTGCATTCAGCAGTACACTAGCCGGATCTCCACAGTGCTCCATCCTGAATATGTAATGGATGGGCTGGTTATGTGAGTTAGATTGCGAATGTGAGAGAACTAAACGTCTGGCTATGTCTTTATTTTGTGTTTTAATTCTTTTGATTGGACTCTTCAAATCCTGACTCATCCGGTAAGACCCATCCCTCTGGATGAGTCATGGTGACTGTTGTTACAGCATCTGAGTCTGCAACATGACCAACAAATGGAGCAGAGGCTGCAGAGAGGGGCAACGCTGTAAAATGGAATGAGGGAATCACCATCAGATCAGCCGTGGTCTTCGTGAATGGTGGGGCAGGATTGAAAGGACCACTGATGCAATGTATCATATATTTCTGTTTGTTCCAAGAAAACTCCCCTTCTCTCCCAGTGTCCCATACTGGTGGGGAGTGAGTCACCTCCTCCTGTTCCTGCGTAACAGGATCCTCGGGCCTCACTAGCCTACAGAGTTCCCTGTGTCCCAGTTTGGAGCAGTTGAATAACTGGCTCCTGTTCCTATGTCCCTGTCTCGAACAGTTGAGTGCCTGTTTCCTGTCTCTGTGCCCCAGTTTCAAACAGTTGAATGACTCCCTCCTGATCCCAAGTTTATGAAAGTAGATGTCCTCCTCCTGCTCCAGAGTAACACGCTCCAATAGCTCTGTGCTCACCTGCTGCTCTTGCGGAATGGAGGTGAGGGACTGAATGGCCTCTTCACATTATTTACAGCCTTTTTCTTGACTAAAGGCCTTTCCCCATTTCTGTAAAGCACTATCAAAATCTGAATGATGTATTTTTGTATTTGACTCTCTGTGATTGAGCAAACAAGCCGATTGGCAAAACCCAGATGCTGAATAGCCTCCTCCTGTTCCCGTGTTATACACTGAAAAGTCAATAGACTCTCAGAGATGTACAGCACGGAAAAAGATCGTTCGGTCTGGTCATCCATACCGCCAAATATCCTAAATTAATCTCGTCCCCCTTGCCAGCAGTTGGCCCATCTCCCACTAAACCCTTCCCATGCATGTATCCATCCAAATGCCTTTTAAATGGTGTAACTGTACCTGCCTCCACCACCTCTTTTGTCGGTTCAATCCATACACACAGCAGACTCTGTGTGAAAATGTTGTCCCTCATGTCCCTTTTTAAATCATTCTCCTCTCACCTTAAACCTTTGTCTTCTAATTTTGGACTCGTCTATCCTGGGAAGACATTGACTGTTTATACCCCTTTATGATTTTATCTATGCCCCTCATGATTTTATAAACCCCTTTAAGGATCCCCCTACCCCAGCCTCAACACTTGAAAATAGGCCCAGCCTATTAAAACTCTCCCTGTAACTCTAACCCTCCAACACCTGCAACATTCTTTTAAATCTCTTCTGCACCCTTTCAAGTTTGACAACATCTTTCCGACAGTAGAGAGACCAGAATTAAAGGCAATATTACAAAAGTGGCCAAACCAATGTCCTGTGCAGATTTAACATGTCATGCAAATGCTTCGACTCAAAGCACGCACCAATAAAGGGAAGATCACCAAGTGCTTTCATCACTGCGCTGTCTGCCTGTGACGGCACTTTCAAGGAACGGAGAACCTGCACCACGAGGCTAGCTTTGCTGCCTCACAGGGCAGTGACCTGGGTTTAACTCCATCCTTGAATGACTCGCTGTGTGGAGTTTGTACATTCTCCCCGTGTCTGTGTGAGTTTCCTCCCGGTGCTATGTGTTTACTCCAACTGTATAAAGATATACAGATAAGGGTAGATTGGCCATGCTAAATTGAACACCGTACCCAGGGATGTGTAGGGGAGGTGGATTAGCCATGGGAAATGCAGGCTCAGAGGGATAGGGCAGGTGTTTGTCCAGTGGGATACTGTTTAGAGGTTCGGTGTGGCCTCGATGGGCTGGAAAGCCTGTTTTCTTACTGTAGGGATTCGATAATTTCTATGGAGTTCTCCTTCACTGGCAGCTTTCGACAGGGCACTACCCTGTAAGTCTTACATTGATTTGTCTTGCCAAAATGCAACACCTCATATGTACCTAAAATATACTCTATCTGCCACTCCTCGGTTCACCTAAAAAGGTCCCATTATAGTCTGAGAGATCATTCTTCACTGTCGACTACACCACCAAATTTGGAATTATCTACGAACTTACTGACCATACTTCATATACTCAAATGTAAATGATTTGTATCAGTGACAAAAGGCAGTGGACCCACTATTGATCTTTGCGGCACGCCACTGGTCACAGGTCTCCAAGTTTAATGAACAAATGTCCACTGTCACGCCCTGTCTCCAATATTCAAGAAAATTTCGGAGCTAAATGGCGAGTTCTCCCTGGATCCCAAGCAGTCTGACCTTGCTAACCAGTCTACCATGTAGAACATTTTGATAATCTTACTGAATTCCATAAAGACAACATCCACTGGCCTGTCTTCATCAATCATCTTCATCACTTCCTCAAAAGATTACACCGAGTCAGTGAGACGTGATCTCCAATGTCCTTGTCTTTTCAAATGCATTTACATCCTTTCCAAAAAAAATCCCCTCCAACAATTTAGTCACCATTGACGTCAGGCTCAGCGATCTATAGTTACCTGTTTTTTTCCTTACTTTTTAAATAATGTTAGCTGTCCTCCAGTCTTTTGACACCTCACCTGTGGAAATCAATGATACAAATACATCAGCAAAATGCTGACCAATTTCTTTCCTAGCTTCTCACAAACATTTGGGATACAACTGATCAGGTCCCAGGGATTAGTTCACCTTTATATGTTCTAATGTCAAACACCTCCTTGTAATATAGACACCTTTCAATGTTTCACTGTATATTTATTCATTCTCTCGCTCTTGTAACCTCCTCCTCATTAAATACTGAGGAGAAATTTTTGTTTCATATCCCTCCAATCTCGGGTGGTTCCACACATAGGTAGTCTTACTGATCTTTAAGGGGCCCAGTTCTCCCCCTAGTTAATCTTTTACCATTAAAGGATTTGTAGAATTTCTTCAATGCCTCGCTAACCCTATTTCTAAAGCCATCTCATGTCCAATTTTTCTGGCCCGAATTCCCCGTTGACTATACACTTTTTGCCCTTATACACCTCTCTGGATTTACTTGATATCAGCTCTGTTTACCGGACATATGCCTCCTTCCTTACCTTGACCATAACATCAAAATATCTAACCATCCAGCACACCCTGCACCCACCAGCCTTGCCCATCTCACTCATGGGAGCACGTTGGCTCTGGACTCTCTGAAACCAAGTTTTGATGGCCTTGCATTTTCCAACCATCCCTTTACCTGTGAATAGGGTATTCCAATCAGCCTTTCGCAGGCCTCGCCTAACAATTTCAAAATTGGCCTTGTTCAAAATTAGAACTTTAATGTTTACATCAGGTATTTCCTATTCCACAACTAATTTAAAAATTATATTTACGCGAAACAGACTTGAAGATTAAATCAACACTTCCTGCCCCTCAATAACGGGCTCGAAAGTCTGACTAGGCTCCTCCAGTCCCTCTGTAATAGACTCAAGAGGCTTAATGGCCTCCTCCAGTTCTTCTAAACACACTCGAGAGGCTGCATGGCCTCCTCCTGTCCTTGTGTAATAGATCCGAGACACAGCAACCCGTGGATTATGAGCAGCCGTTAAACTGTATCTGATGGAGGTCCATCCTTTCTCAGATACAGAAACACAGACAACACAAACTTTATGCAGCTGCAGCAACACATCTCTTTGTTCTGAATGATTGTGTTGACAAAATGTGCCAATATTCCAGCTTTCCACCTTTTCAAGTAGCAACAGGCTAATATGGGCTGATTGGTCTTCTCTTCTCCCTCTGGAAGAGGCCCATTGGGAGAGAATTTCTTCGGTCTGTACCTGAGCAGCTGTCCCAATGCTCTATCACAAGGTTATGAAAGGATTTGATAACAGGCCATTAAAACCAGGAGTCGCCGCACACTGGTCAATAAGCACCGTATTTTGTGTTCAGGTATCTAGAAACTTGCCCACCCACCACCCCCCACCCACTTTTTTATGCAGCCGATCTGTTATTTTATAACTGCCTCCTTTCATAAACAGAATGGAACATACATAGACCCCTGCAGTGTTCTGTTAATACTCTCATATACAAGGAAAAAAAGATATAAAATATTGAAAGATTTATGGTCCATCCCTCAGCAACCCTCATCCATTGCATCCAGTATATGAAAAGTGATTTATTGAATTGGTTAACTGAGCCTATTTGTTCAGTAAGTGCAATTAATGCCAATCTCCATGGATTTTAATTATCCCAGTGGAGGGTTTCAATCTTTTAATGATAAATGGGCTCCGTTCAATGTGTTATTCCATAACATGAGCGGGACCATCACCGACAGCACAGACAGGGATCAGCAGATCCAGAGAGAAGGGGAGGAGAGATCAGAATCTGAGAACATGAGACTGGAATGTTCCAACAATAGATCAGAATTTGAGAACATTAGACTGAAATATTCCAACAATGGATCACAACTTGAGAACATTAGACAGGAATATTCCAACAATAGACAGGAGTTTAGCCGATTATGTTTGGTATCTTCCTGCATTTGATTGGATGTCATTATCATTGCGGATCTATTACGCTCTTCTCATTATTCAATGCTTTTATTATCCCTTCCTGGCTATCGTTGGTGTTCCTGGTGAGTGTCACTATCCAGATTTTGTTTTTTATAAACCAGTTATGACTGTATTATAGTTATTTCATATCGTCTACACTTCCTGCCACTATTATTGTTCCAATCCAATCCAATCTCTAAATCTAAATATTCACTCTACAGACCACTGCTAACTGCATCAATGAAGGTGTTCAATTACTGTCTCACTCTCTGCTCTGGCAGTGTTACTCACGGATCTCGATGTTGAACTATTCAGTTTCAGGGGAGAATCATAATGCATCATATCATTGCCTTTGCTGTTAAGAGCATGGAGGTCACTGTCTACTGTTCTAGTTACAAACTCCACTTCGTTCCACTGTTTCCATCCCATCCTTGACCAATATCTGCAGTTGAAGCAGACAAGTCACAACTGTGGGAGATCCCTTTGACAATGAGCTGATTCTTGGCACCATTCCCTGACATTTCTAACTTGAAATACTCACTACTCCAGAATATATCTCACTGGTTTATTGCATCTGCTGTTTGAACCTTGAGCTATGAAGTACAGGCTTAATGAAGCCAAGAATCCGCTGCTGACGCCCGCGGCTTCAAACCTGCCGAAACAAATCTGATTCGAACTCACACCAAACTCCCATCGATCTGTCATTCATGTGCACGCCGATGTATGTTGCGGTTTTGTCTGGCAATGCCTTTATTTTAACATTCTCAAACACTTTATATCATCTGTCCATGAAACCTCCCTCGTTCTCTCTATTGATAAACAAAAAGCCTGCCAGCTGTTCTTATTTAAATTTGTTTTCTCCATGTGCGTTCCTCCTCAAACAATGCGTTTCGCATTCAACCACGCCTATCGCGCACACTCTCTCAGTCTCCGATGAACACACAGAGAGAGCAAACCTTCCCATTATAGGCAGTAATCTGATGCGAGTATAGTTAGCATATGTTAGTATAGTTTTCAATACTCTCCAGATAGTGCAGTTCACTGAGCAACACACTAGCATGGTGTGCACAGCTCTCCATGCTGGACTGTCATCTTGTCCCAGTTTATGTTTGTTTGTGGTGTTCTGTGAAGCAGATTCAGAATTTGATGTAACAAACCATTTCAGCTGATCTGACAATGCTTTTATTCAATGTTTTCATTCTTGTAATTTTACTCACGAAGATCTCACTTCTGCAGTTAGTCCCACTGCCCTGTCTTTTTCCCCATATTTACACAACATCTTTTCAGTTAATTAACTGCCTGTTTCTGTCTTTAATGTGAATCTCTCTGTCCCTTTATATCTTTCCCTGGCCTTCGGTTTTGTCTCCCTAGTGTATCGAGTGCTGGCATTGTGTAGCTCAGAAGTAATGAAATGGCGTGTGTCAGGCTGTTGTTCACTTCCCGTTGAGTCCCATGTGATGGTTCATGGACAGGTGTGTTTCAGAAGTTATGAGACACATCCTTGTAACTTGGTGTGTACCTGTGGCTGTCCCTCTTAGGTGACCTTGCGATCAGTAACACGAGGAAGACCACTGAGTAAAGGACCAGTCATCTAAATTGCCTGACAATGCTGTCACCTTTTTAATAAAAGGTTATTTTCTCCTTATTTTTAGTAAGAGGTCTTAAAGGCCAAACTTCCTACTGAAAACGGCTCAAGTAAATAACTTACGGGGGTTTTAGGGTTTTTAATAAATAGTAGTAACCATGGCCAGCTCGCATAGACCAGGCTTTCTAGGTTTCTTTTCATTGTAGCAATAACAATCACCAGGTGCTTGGGGTCCCAGAACGGGTGTAAGTTTTAGTAAATGATCCCGAGCTGCTATTCTCTCTGGAAGCTCACTTGATGCTCTTTCCTCCTGGACTGGAGAACTGTATGCAAGAATGCATGTTTGAATGTTCCTTTTTGCCAAGGGGTGTGTTTAGGTGATTGTAGTATATTGGAACAGTTCATTTGTAGAAGGTACTGTATCCATTATTCTGTTAAGGTTTCCAATAGTTAAGTTAGTCTAAATTCCTCTTCATTGTGAATGGATTTTGATTAGAGTGTTTCAATACATTGTGTTTTGCTTAATGGTGAGTGGTTTGATGAGTACCATCACATCTGGAACACCCACTTCACATCTACCTTTAAAATAAGAAAAGGTTGGTATCCAAGCTACCCTATTAAACTAGTTTGAGGCAGTATGGTTGGTCAATCGCAAACTGGGGACTCATGTCTGGTTCTAAATTGATAATACCAAATTGGGTTTAGAATCACAATCCCTACAGTCCGCAAACAGGCCATTCGACCCAACAAGTCTACACCGACTTTCCGAGGAGTAACCTACCCAGACCCATTCCTCTCCCCTATTATTACACATTTACCCCGACTAAGGCACCTAACCCACACATCCCTGAAAACTACAAACAATTTAGCATGGCCAATTCACCTGACATGCACACTTTTGGATTGTGGGAGGAAACTAGAGAATCCAGAATAAGCTCATGCAGACACTGGAGAGTGTGCACTGGGAGGCTATTGGGTTCAAAGGTCCCGTATGGTAGTTGTTAGTGTCTTTGGTTCTGGATGTTGAATTCGGTTGGTTTAAACAGTGTGTTGAGTATAAAGACAATTTCAGTCACGAAGAGTTCTCTGGGTGTGTAAGAAGTAAAGTTAGGGATTTTACAAAAGGTAATGAAGGGAAGCTGTAGGAATTGGCAGACAAACTGGAGTTGGGGTTTTGTTTGTCTGTGAGAAAATGAGAGATAACTGCAGCTATAGCTCGGCAATTACATTTGGTGGAACCGCCATCAGAGTCTTTGGAAATGGCTAGAATTCAATTTCAAATGAGGCACCTTGAACATGAGAAGGAATTGAAACTGTTTGAATTATGATGAAAAGTAGAAATAAAAGAAAAGGAAATGAAGACGAAAGAGAGAAAAAGAGAGAAGAAAAGCAGAGAGTTTCAACTTCAAAAGTTAGTAATTAGAGAGGAAAGTTGACATAGAATGTGAAGATGAAGGCAGACAGTCGGCTGGATAAGGAGGATAGTGAGGATGAGCAACACTATATCGCCAAAGGTCTGATGGTGATCTGTTTAAATACATCCAGGTATTATCTAAATTTGATGAGAATGATGGAGGGAGCCTTTTTAATATCATTTCAGAAAGTGGCTAAACAAATGCAGTTGCCAGAGAACATGTGGATTTCGTTGATTCAAACAATTCTGATAGGCATTTGCATCCCTATCAGAGGAGGTATCTGCTGAGTATGAGGAGGTAAAGAAAGCCATTTGAAGTGCATATGAGCTTGTGCCAGATGCTGACAGACAGTGTTTCAGGAATCTAAAATAGAATGCCTGGTTAAACGCACGTTGTGTTTGAAAGGATCAAACAAATTTTGAAAGTTGGGGAATGGTATTAAAACAGAGCAAACCTATGACCCTTAGAGAGATTCTTATTTTCGAGAAGTTCAACAATTTACTTCCTGCAGTCATGAGAACTCATGTGGAAGAGCAGAGTGTAACAATGGGAAGGTTAGAAGCTAAAATGGCTGATGATGATGATTGAGTTCAGAAATCAAAGTTTGGTTTCTGTGAGAGATTGAGAAGAATGTATGAGATTTTCTTAGAACATATCCCTGTGAGAGTAAGGTTTACTGGCATAGGCCAGGAGTAGCAGGTAAAGAGTTTACAGCATTAAGAGGTAAAGAAGGATGTAATTCTTTTATGCTGAGACATGAGGAGCTATGTCATTCAGAGGGACTATTGGAGAGATGAGAAGTGCTCCATTATGGACCGTGTGGTTGGAGTGTCCAGTGGAAACATCAACAGATTTATTCCACAATGGGGAAGGAGGCCTTGAGCTTGGTGTTGGCGTTACAACATTTCAGCATTTAAATTGCAAATAACGTATCGGAGACAAATCGTTTTCACTGATCGTAACCCCTTAAAGTTTTTGGAGAAGTTTTGGGAGAAAAATAATCAGTCTGTGTCGACTGAGCTTATTATTTCCGCCATTCAATATGAAATTATACATGTGACAGGGATGGAAAACCTAAGTTTTGACACGTTGTGGAAACTTGAGTGAAGAAAGACAAAGGCATTCTGTGGCAGGAGTAAAATGACTGAAATCGAATCTCGTTGTGAACATTTGTATGCTCAGAGTCAATGTAATATATATGCATTGCAGTCAATAGACTATAGACAATAGGTGCAGGAGTAGGCCATTCTGCCCTTCAAGCCTGCACCACCATTCAATATGATCATGGCTGATCATTCGTAATCAGTATCCTCTTATGCCTTACCTCCATAACCCTTGATTCCACTATCTTTGAGAGCTCTATCCAACTCTTTCTTGAATGAATCCAGAGACTGGGCCTCCACTGCCTGCTGGGGCAGAGCATTCCACACAGCTACCACTCTCTGGGTGAAGAAGTTTCTCCTCATCTCTGACCTAAATGGTATACCCCGTATTTGTAAGCTGTGTCCTCTGGTTCAGCACTCACCCATCAGCAGAAACATGTTTCCTGCTGCCAGAGTGTCCAATCCTTTCATAATCTTATATGTCTCAATCAAATCCCCTCTTAGTCTTCTAAACTCAAGGGAATACAAGCCCAGTCACTTCAGTCTTTCAGTGAAAGATAATCCCGCCATTCCCGCCAGTCTACTCATAGAGGAAGATTAGGAGGT
Organism: Chiloscyllium punctatum; assembly: GCF_047496795.1. Taxonomy (NCBI): domain Eukaryota; kingdom Metazoa; phylum Chordata; class Chondrichthyes; order Orectolobiformes; family Hemiscylliidae; genus Chiloscyllium; species Chiloscyllium punctatum. The sequence goes on from NW_027310470.1 coordinate 36,097, forward strand.
CTAAAATGAATGCCTTTTTGTATATTGATGGATCATTTTATTAAAGGTGGAGTTGTGAGTATACTATCACTATAAAAAGGTTATTTTATCTTGGGATTTTTTTCGAAGAGATGTTATAAAGACAGAGGTGCAGAACTGCTGTCTGAAAACAGTTTAAGTAAATAATTGAGAAAGCCTTTAGATTTTATTAAAACATTGGTAACAATGGAAGGGCAGCGGCCAGCTCTCCCAGACCAGGTTGACTCGGTTTGCTTTTAGCTGCAGCATTCAGAAGCTGTTGGAGATGCCGGAAAGGGTTGGACGGTTCAATACATGATCCCCAGCTGCTTTTCTCTCTGAGATCTCTGTTGATGTTGATATCTCTTCGATCGGAAAACTGCATGTAAGGATCTGTATTTGAATATATCTTTGTGCCAAGCAGTGTTTACCAAGAAGGTACGGTATCTATTGTTTGTGTAAGTGTTCAAACATATAAGCTATTTCAAAATGTTCTTTTCTTTAATTGTATTTTAACTAAAGCATTTGAATAGATTATATTTTGCTTAATGTCGAGAGGTTTGACCAGTCACAACATATCTGAAACGCAAACTTCACATCTATATTTAATATAAGGAAAGGTTTGGGTCTAAGCGACCTTCTTAAAATATTTTGCAGGGATCTGGTCTGGTCCACAACACTTATAGATGAGGAGTTTCTGACTGACTCTTATTGAAAATGTAGTGGAGGGGTTGGGGATGGTTTGCTGGAGGTTGTGCTGTGAGCTGCCTGAGACATTCAGGGAGACATGAGGATTTGCTGACCCATCTTTGGGTGGAGCCTGGGGACTGTAGATACAGCATCTGGGTCTGTAACATGAGCAACAAATGGAGTAAAGGTTACAGAGTGGGGAAACTCTGAAAACACAGAGTTAGTGTATGTGTGGAAAGGGATCTGTTGGACCCACACGAGTTTTCCATTAACAGCCTCGCAAGCTGCACTTAATCCAGGAGCAGAGTGTGAGGGGACACTGATTGAACAAGGAGCTGGTCACAGAGCAGTGTCACCTCCTTTAACACGTCCTGCAGCTTCACCCCAGGGGAAAGGACGGTGCTGCCAGTGGCTGTTCGGGTGACAGTTTCATTCACCTTCTATGTTCTGGAACTTTCCAAACAGGACTGGGTGACATAGCCATCATCTCCCAGTATGTTGCCATCAATGTAACCATTCGGTGTTGGAGGATATACATGGTGGATGAGGTAAATACATCGTTTCCCCCACAACAGGGAGCTGCCGGGTGTATCCAGTATAATGGGATTCCCGATGGTGTACATGGCATCTGCAGAGTACCCATGTCAATGGGGAGAGGTAGAGGAACTGAAGGATCTCTCTCTCTGTTAATGTTCCCGTGTGTCCATGCACAGTACACTATGTTGGTGAATACCTCTGTCCTGACAGCAGCCACAGTTCCCTCATTCACAAGCAGACAGCATTCCCATCGTCTTCGGGTCTCCATGTAGAAATGAATGAATGTATCTTGGATAAAGGCCGACCCCTTAATACATGTTTGAAAACAGCATCCCCATCACCAACCAAACACTTCAAAACATTCCATCTGTACGGAGAGCAATGGGGTCACTTGGAGTGTCTGGGAGCAGACGATCAGGGATGGAGCAAAACCTCCCATGTCTGAACGGGGCTGCGTGAACCCCCCAGTACACAGTATCATTAATCCCTGTAATCCCTCTCCATTTCAGTAACATACTGCCTTCCATTATTCCTGTAAAAGAAATGGCAGGTTATATCATGTTATATTGCACCTGCCAAATTATTCTCCATTGCCTTTACCTCTCTGTATCTATCTGTAGACCCTCCACCCTCTCTTGATAATTTAATCTCTTGCTTATCACAGCAACATTACCAAACTCAGTATTTCTATATCTGTTCCATCCTCCTGATCATTGATATAGATTGTAAATAGTGGAGGACCCAGCACTGGTCACTGTGTGACTCCACTGGTGACGTTCTGTCAACCTGATTAAGACTGATTTATCCGGAGTGCCTGCTTCCTGTTTGATACACAGTCCTCTCCCATAACTGTGTAACACAGTGGAAAAGCTGAATATGAATGAGGAGAATCAGTCAGGAATTCAACCCCTCGAATCTGCTCCGCCATGGAATACAATCATGGCTGATGTCATCGCGGCCTCTGTTCCACATCCCTGCTATCTCTCGATCGTCAAACTCTAGTCTCTTGTTGGAGATTGCGGCTGATGAAAAAAATATCCACTCCACTTCTACACTTTCAATTATATTTCGCATCTTACAGACCTCAATGAGCTCTCCTATCGTTCTTATAAAATCGAGAGTATATGCCTGAACTGCTCAATTTCTCTTCATAAGACAAACATTTCAAATATGGAATCATTCTTATGAAGCTCTTCTGAATTGACTCCAATGGAAATACCTCATTCTGCAGGACACCCAAACTGTACTCCAGTTGCAGCCTCACTAATGCCTTGCATAGCTACAGCAACACTCCCTACCTTTCTACTCTCTCCTTTTATAAATAAACGATGAAGTTATACTTGCATTTCTCAGTATTTGAACTACCCGCAAGCAAGTTTTCTGTGATATGCAAGCACTCACACAGATACCTCTGCACCTAAACACTTTGATGTTTCTCTCCATTTAGATAATAATTTGCCTTTTTATTAGGCTGGCCAACTTGAATAACCCCATATTTATCCACTTTAATTTTCATTGCCAAATGTTTGCCCATTCACCCAACCTATTCATATAGTTTTTAAATCTCTTGCATCATCATTCCGAAGTAATTTCCCACCAATGTTAGTGTCATCTGAAAATGTAGCTATTGTATTTTCTATCCCATCAACCGAGTAATAATATCGATCCCAAATGGTTGAGGCATGAGAACTGAAATCTATGGCACCGAACAAATTGCATTTTCCGATATAAAATGATACATTTAATTCATCTGACTGCATTTTGTTAGTTAACCAAGCCTCCATCCAAGCCAATAAATTACTCCTAAACTGATGCTGTCTGATCTTACCACTCACTCTTTGGAGAAGCGACATATCCAATGCCTTCATGAAGACCAGATATATTCCATCTCCAGGATTCCCACTATCCACCTTGTTTGTCCCGTCTTTAAATAACTCAAGAAAACACTTCAATCATGGTTTATCTTTTGTAAAACCATGTTGAGTCCGATGGTTTGTGGTTTATGTTTGCAAATGTCCTCAACAATGGATTCTAATAATTTGCCTTAAATTACAATACTTTATTGTTACATTTTACTCCCTAAAGTATTCAGTTATTATCAGCTCTTCCCTTTCTAAAACCTTCACGTTTTCTTTGAATTCCTGTTTGATGGGCAAAAGGTTTTAAGAGATGTGCTCCAATTGCTGCATAAGCGGTATGTGTGGCTGATAGGACTCATCATCCTGCTGGTGTACAAAATCGATGGGATGAAGTCTTTCTGGGGTTCCCATGTTGTCATCTCCAAGGCCAGAATGACCACCTCCTGTCGATGCATTAGAGGGGTGGGGGATTATGGAATCTTCCCGTTGCTGTGTAACATTTTGAGGGGCTGATGGGACTTCTCATATTTCTCCATAATCGGTGGAGATACTAAACGGTGGGACGAAGGGAGCAATTGGTCTTTCTTGTTCCCATACAACAGACACGTGTCTGAATTACCTCCTCCTTTCTCATGAAAAAAGTCTCAGATAGTTTTTATCCTAACACATTTCCCTTGCAACAGATTCGGTGGGTCTGAATGGCCTCCTGTTATCCCAGTGTAACAATCTCCAGTCACTGTTTGACCACTTCCAGTTCCTATGTTACGGACTTGAGGGGGCTGAATAGACTGATCCTGTTGCTGTGTAACAGGATACTGGTGCAGCATGGCCTACTCTGGGTCCAGTGTTATAGATTCGAGGGGCTGATTGGCCTCCTGCTATAAATATACATCGGGCTCGAGGGGCTGAACAGTGTCGTCCTATTCTGGTGTACAGGCTCGAAGGCCTGAATATCCTCCTGTTGTTCCTGTGTAACAGGCTGGAGAACGGAATGGATTCACCCGCGATCTGTGTAATTCTCTATGTTGAAATAAGATCATCTGTAATTTTTGTAAACTCCAATGGCTACTGGGTCAACCTGATCATCCTTTCGTTATAAGCGAGCACCTTCATTGCAGGAATCAGCTGAGGGAACCATCTCTGAGCTGCTTCCAATATAACTACATCCTTTCTTCATTGAAGAGACTAAATCTTTACACACTACTCCAGATGTGATCACACTAAGACCCTGTACAGCAGCAGAAACACTTTACCACCCTGCTGTCAGGTTCCCACCCAGGTTAGAGCTGTCTCAGGTCTCTGGGGGAAATAAGGAGCATTTATGAACGATCATTATCCTTCTCTACTCCATCAGCATAACGGGAGATCTGGAGAAAGTGTCACAATGATGCTTAAGAAGATCATAAATGATGTGGCGAGATGATCTCAACCATTAATCTCCCCAAATTCCACATCGCTCAGATTCTCCAGAATCTAGTAAGGTGGAGTGCAAAAACAGCAAGGAGAAGGAAACATTGATGGGAGTTATATATCAAACTGAAAGCTGCAATACAAATGTTGAACATGTTATAAAACGGGAAATGAGATCTACACATTTGTGGGTACTGCAGTAATAACGTACTGTTTACATTATATCTAAACTGCGTTAACCCAACTGAATGCTAACGCTGGGAAAATGGATCTCATGACCACGTGTGAAATGGTTTACATTAACATTATGTCGAGCACTGAGCTAGAGATCAGGTTATTTAGAAATTGATGTTGGATGATCAAAAGAACTAATTGGAAACTTTGCTGTAAAGGACCTTTTGGGAACATTGACCACAATGCATTGGTTTTCTTTCATGCTGCTTGAGTACACGGTAGTTTTTGTTTTATTTGAAGTAACCGTTATAAATCTGAATCATGCAAGCCCTGAAGGTGTGAGGAGAAATTGGGGACTGCAGATGCTGGAGATCAGAGTCGAAGAGTGTGGTGCTGGAAGATCAGAGTCGAAAAGTGTAGTGCTGGAAAAGCACAGTCAGGCAGTGTACTAGGAGCAGGAGAATTGACGTTTTGGGCATAAGCCCTTCATCAGGAATGAGGCTTATGGATGAAGGGGGCTGAGAGATAAATGAGAAGGCGGTGTGGCAGGAGGGAGGTAGCTAGGAATGCGATAGGGATCTGAAGGTGGGGTTGAAAGTGATAGGTGATGAAGGGAGACAGAACGCCTCATCTCCTACATACATTAAAGCCAGTGTGGTCTTCTCTACATTGGTAAGGCAGGTGGATCATTTCAGAGAACATATCTGGGACGGCCACATTGACCAACTCCACCGACTTGTGGCTGAACACTTTAACTCCCCTTTCCACTCTGCCAAGGACGTGAGAGTCCAGGCCTCCTCCATCGCCAAACCCTAACCACCCGAAGCATGGATGAAGAAAGGTTCCTCTTCTACCTTGGGACCCTCCAACCACAGGAGATTAATGTAGGTTTCACCAGTTTCCACATTTACCCTAACTCCACCTTATCCCAGTCCAATCTTCCAACTCAGCATCCTCCCCCCTTTTGAACGTTCCTATGTGTTCATCTTCCTTCCGATCAATCTGGTCCACCCGCCTCTCCGACCTAACCCTTTCAGCCTCACCTTCAACTATCTATTAGATCACAGGAATTAGCTTCGAAAAATGCCAAGTACCGTAGTAAGCCAGTGGATTCGGAGAAATATAGGACCCAGCAACGGATGACCAAGAAAAGAAAATCAAAAAGCGAAAAAGCATACAAACAAAAGAAAAATATAAAGACTGCGAAAACAAAAGTAAATCAGTGTATGAAACAAAAGTAAAAACAAGGTCAAATATGGAACAGTGGGTGTGCGGACAGAATAACTTATTGAAGACAACAGAGAAATCACAGGGAAAAGAAACAGTTTCTTTGTGTCTATCTTCAAGGCAGAATATCCAGAAATTCTCTCAGAAATACCAAGTGACCATGGGACTTGTGTAAGTAAAATCTAAGATCATTCTTATCAGTGTTGATGTCATCTTTTAAAAGAAAGCTGGATTGAGTATTTATAAATCTGACAGATCAGATGTACTTCATACAAGAATTTCAGAGGAAGCAGCAATAGACGTATTGATTGCATCGTAGATTATCTCGTTGTTTTCCAATACATTCCCGAAAGATATTTAGCCAGTCTGGATAAGGCAAAGTTTATAAATATTATCCAACAGTTTAAGAAAGGATGAAGATGGAGAGTGGTGAACTACAGATCAGTAACTTGTCATCCGCGATCGGATGTCTGTTGGGCTCGATTACAAAGAACGTGTTACTGGATATATAGAAGGTAATGGGAAAACTGGGGAGGATGATAATGCATCGATGAAACGAAAACCATAAGTGGCAAACATTTTTTGGAATGGTTTGAAGATGATTCTTGTGGACGTAGGCAATGAGGAGCTAATGGATAACGTATAGTTGGATATTCAAGAGGATCTTTTTTATAAACTCTCCCACTAACATCATAAGAAAAGTTAAAGTGAAAGGAATTGGGCGGCACAGTGGCACAGTGGCACAGTGCTTAGCACTGCTACCTCACAGCGCCAGAGACACGGATTCAACTCCCGCCTCAGGTGACTGACTGTGTAGAGTTTGCACATTCTCCCCGTGTCTGCGTGGGTTTCCTCCGGGTGCTCCGGTTTCCTCCCACAGTCCAAAGATGTGCAGGTCAGGTGAATTAGCCATGCTAAATTGCCCGTAGTGTTAGGTAAGGGGTAAATGTAGGGGTATGGGTGGGTTGCGCTTCGGCGGGTCGGTGTGGACTTGTTGGGCCGAAGGGCCTGTTTCCACACTGTAATGCAATGTAATCTAAACACAAGCAAATAGGAAACGAAAAATTAGGTTTACATTCATGTGAATGTGAAATATAGAAGATGCCATGCGCCAGCTGCACAGAGTGTTGCTGAGACTAAACTGAGAGTATTGTGTACCGTTTGGAGTCCCAATCTAAGATAGAATATACTACAGATGAACTGCAAAAGGTATTCTCCAGATTAATCCCTAAAATGGCAAGATTGTCTGATGGGGAAACTCAGCCTGTGATCTCGAGTTTCAAAAGATGAGAGGTGATTTTACTGAAACTTAGAAACATAGACGGGAGAGAATAACCGAGGGACATGAAGAAGTGCAAGCAGGAGAGATAAGGGAGAATCCCATGATATTCTACACGGACAAGTAGAACAGAATAATCAGCAAACAGTTAGTGTCCATTAGAAACCAAAGGGGCAATCTGTGTGTCAACCCGGAGAACATTGATAGATTGTTACATGTAAACATCACAGCTGTTTTACTTGGGAGAAGGAGGATGCAGGTACAGCATTCGAGAAGATGGACTGGAAAGCTCTTGGAAAGAGATTGATGTAAAATACGAGCGGGGTTTGAGGCTTTGTCTGGTATAAAATTGGACCAATCTGCAGGTCTGGATACTGTTGGAGTCAAGGGAGGAAAGACGCTGACTAGAAATTTTAATTAGAATCTGACAATAGGGGAGGTGCCAGAGGACTGGAGAACAGCTATTATGATTGCACTTCACAGTAAGGGTGGTAGAGATAGACCAGGAAACTATAGACGAGCGAGTATTAAATCACTGTTCGGGAAACTACTGGAGAAAATAGAGAAGGTGAAAATTGAACTCCAATCAGAATGGCAAGGCTTGATCAGGGATAATCATCATGACTTTATCAGAGTGAAGTCACACTAATGGAGTTGATTCAATTAGTTTGAGGAGGTCGCTTATTTAGTTTTGATGCAATGCCTTTGACAAAGTTCCGCATGGGAAACTGAAAAAAATAAAGTAAAATATCAGAGTATCAAGGATAACTTGAAACGTTACAGCGAAAATTGTCTTAGTATCAGGAGGCAGAGGGTGGTGGGAGAAGGTTGTTTGTGTGACTGGGGACCAGTGTCCCCTGGTGTACCACAGGGATCAGTGCTGTGTCCCTTATTGTTTGTAGCATTCATAAATGGTATAGATGTGAATCTGGAGGGGGAGTGGGTGGAGGGGTGGGAGTTGTGATAAGTAAGTTTGTGTTTGACACAAAGATTGGCCGGGTGGTTGGCAGTGAGGAGGAAGTTCTGATTTTACAGGAAAATACAAGTGGAATGATCAGATGGGCAGATCAATGGCAGATGGAATGTGATCCTGATAAATATGAGGTGATGTACTTTGGAAGGATGAACCAGATTGGCAGCACGCAATGATTGGCAGCAAGCTAGGGAACTCACAGGGTGTTTCTCCACACATCCCTGAATGTGACTGAACAGGGTAATGGACTAGTTAAGAATTGAACCTTGGGTGTCGCGTTTATTAATCAGGGGATAGATTATAAGTGTTATACAGGGCTTGGTTTAGTCCATGATAGAGTACTGTATGTCGTTCTGGGAGCCTCATTTTCAGGAAGGATGTGATTGTACTGGAGGGGGTTGCAGAGGTGATTCACCAGGATGTTCCCTGGGATGGAGCATATCAGAGGCTGGATAAGCTCAGGTTGTTTACTTTGGAGCAGATGAGGCTGAGGGGGATGAGATTCAGAAGGATAAGGTAATGAGGTGCATGGACAGGGTGGACAGACAGCAACTGTTCCTTTTAGTCAGAGAGTCAAGAACAAGGGAGCACACTTTTAAAGTGAAAGGTTTGAAGTTCAGCGAGGATTTAAAGATTACTTTTTTTCACCCAGAGTGTGTTGACGTCTGGAACGTACTTCCTGAGAGGGGAGTTTTCACGGCTAATCTCTCAACCGTCTCAATCATTAAAACGTACTTGGACGAGCACTTGGAAGTATCATAACATTCCAGGCTATGTGCCTGCTGTTGGAAAGTGGGACTAATATAGATCGTGCTGTATTTCTGTTGGCACAGAGACTATGCTCCTGTGCGTGTATAATGTGGAGCTGAGCAGCTTAAGACAGGAATTGATAGGTTTCTGAAGATAATGTTCACAAAGATTATAAGAGTGAACTGTTATAGCTTGTCAAATTATGCCAATGTGTGAAGTATAAAAAAAACAGTGCGGGTTCCTTCTAGTTTGAAACCAGAGAATGGAGAATGGGAAACAGGGAAATGGCAAAACTATGAATCCACTACTTCAGTTCTGTCTTCACAGAACTTTCTGACAATACCAGGAAAACCAAGTCCGGTATGGAAAACGAAATAGCACATGGAACACAGAACATAATAAGCAAGTGGTTTGGGAGAAATTATTGGGACTGAAAGTAATGGTCATAGAAAACACTAACATAGATTTATGAAATGGTTATTATGTATGAGAAACAGACTGGGAGACAAATGAAAGAGAAGCAATGGAAGTAAAACACGTGAATTTTCAGAAATATTTTGATAAAGATCCAAGCCCAATTTGCAAAATCAAATCTTAGTGGATTGGATCGAATATATGGACAAGCTTCTAGAATGGACAGCTGGCAGGAAACAGTGAATAGAAATAAACAGACTTGTGAAGCAACAACCTGACATTGTATTTAAGGTATGACCTTAAGTATGACCATGTGAGTATGACCATGTCCAGACACTCCATCACCTTCCGCAGATATCTCTTGTTTCACCAGCAGGACAGACAAAGCAGAAGTGGTGGCACAGCGTGAATACAGTTGGAAGGGAATTGCTCTTGGAGCCCTCAACAGTGACTCTGTATCCCATGAAGTCTCATGGCATTAGTTTATACATGGGAAAGGAAACCTCCTGCTGATTACCATGTACCAGCCTCTCTCAACTGATGAGTCCGTACTCCTCCAAGCTGACCAACACTTGGAGGAAGCACTGAGGGTGGCAAAGGCACAAAATGTACTCTGGGTTAGGGACATCAATGTCCACAAAAAGAGTGGTTCAGCAGCAGCATTACTGATTGAGCTGGTTGGGTCCGAAAGGATATAACTTCTTGACTCGGTCTGTGGCAGGTGGTGAAGGAACCAAGAAGAGGGAAAAGCCATATTTGACCACAGCCTTACTAACCTGCCAGTTGCAGAAGTTCCTGTCCATGACAGTATCGGTAAGAGTGACCACCGCATAGTCATTGTGGAGACAAAGTCACACCTTCACATTGAGAATAACCTCCACCATTTTGGGTGGCACTATCACTGGACTAAATAGAACAGATTTCGAACAGATCTAGCATCTCAAATCTGGGTTTCCATAAGGTGCTGTGGGGCATCAATAGCAGCAGAATTGTATTCCAGCACAACCTCATGGCCTGGCATATCCCCATCACAACAATTACCATCAAACCAGAGAATCAACATTGGTTCAATGGAATGTGCAGGATGGCAGGAGCAGCACCAGGCATACCTGAAAATGAGGTGACTACCATGACTACCAGTGTGCCAAACAGCATAAGCAGTAAGTGATAGAGAGAGCTAAGTGATCCCACAAGCAACGGTTCAGATCTAAACTCTGCAGTCCTTCCACTTCTAGTTGAGAATAGCTATGGACAATTAAACAAGTCATTGGAGGAGGACATTCCACAAGTATCCCCATCCTTAATGATGGAAGAGCCCAGCACTTCATTGCAAAAGATAGCGTTCATGCATTCGCAACAATCTTCAGTCAGAAGTGCTGAGTGGATGATCCACCTCAGCCTCCTTTAGTCATCCTCAGCAATTCAGTTACCAGTCATCAACCAATTTGATTCACTCCACGCAATATCCAGATTCAGTTGGAGACACTGGATACCCCAGAGGGTACATACCCTGACAACATTCTGGCAATAGTACTGAAAAGTTGTTCTCCAGATCTTGTCACTGCCCTAGCTAAGCTGTTCCAAAACCATTACAACAATGACATTTCCCCGATTACGTCGAACATTACCCCAAGTATCTCCTATGCATAAAAAGCAGAACAAATCCAATCCAGCCAATTACCACCCCATTAGTCTACTCTCGATCATCAGTAAAGTGGTGGAAGGTGTCAGTGCTGTCAAGCAGCATCTGCTCAGCAATAACGGGGTCAATGACGCCCAGTTTGGGCTCAACCAGGGCCACTCAGCTCCTGACCTCATTACCTTGGTTAAACATGGACAAAACAGCTGAATTACAGAGGTGGTGTGAGAGTGACAGACCTTTAAAACAAGGCTGCCTTCGACCAAGTGTGGCATCAAGGGGCCTTAGCAACACTGGAATCAATGGGTATCAGGGGCAAACTAAACGCTGGTTAGAATCATACCTGACACGAAGGAAGATGGTCATGGTTGATAAAGGCCAGTCAACTCAGCTCCAGGACAAGTCTGTAGGAGTCCCTCGGGCAGTGGCCTAGGCCCATACATCATCAGGGCTTATTCATCAATGGCCTTCCCTCTATTATAAGGTCAGAAGTGGGGATGTTCGCTAATGATTGTACAATGTTCAGCAATGTTTGTTGCTCCTCAGATACTGAAGCAGGCCATGTCCAAATGCGACAAGATTTGGACAGTATCCAGGCTGACAAGTGGCAAGTAATATTCACGCCACACAAATGCCACACCGTGACCATCACCACTAAAATACAATCTAACCACTGCTGCTTGGCATTCAATGGTGTTACTGTCACTGAATCCACAGTGGTCTGCAGTGGTTCAATAAGGCAGCTCACCGCCACCTTATCAAGGGCAACTAGGGGCAGGCAATAAATGCTGGCCCAGCCAGTCACACCCAGATTCTGGAAATAAATATTATTTTTAAATAAAATAACAGAGGAAGGTTGCTGGGATATCATAGACATCGGTGCACAGGCCCCAACTATTCACAATACCCATTAAACATTTGGTTGTGGGAATCAAATTCAGTATATCCCAACCTGCTGACAGAACTAAAGGATGGTGGATTGTGAGTGGGTGAGGAGGTTGTAAAAAAGCTTCAAGGTGACTAAGACAAGTGGACTGAATGGGCAACTACGTGGCAGATGGAGAACAATGTGGGGAGAGGTGACGGTGTGCCCTTTGCTGGGAACAATAGACTAGAAGTCTATCCTTTGAAAAGAGATTGTTTAAAACATGTTGATCTACAAAGGGGCGCTTGCTCCTTTTTGTTGTTTCCTTCTGCACAGTCCTCCGAGGTCCCTGCAGTGCAGTGAGGTCTGAACCCAGAACTCAATACTGGGAATGGCACTGACACACTGACCAGTGTGCATAGACTCACTAAGTGGGGAGCTGTAACATTGCAAAGGATCTGGATGTCCCTGTACACCATTCACTGAAAGCAATATTGCAGGAGCAGAAAGCAGTTAGGAAGATCAATGAAGTGCTGACCTTCATTTCAGGGGGATTTGAGTCCAGGAGTAAGCGTGTCTTACTGCAGTTTTACAGGGCCTTGGTGACCCAGCATCTCAAACAATGTCCAGTATTGTGTGCAGGTTTGGTCTCTGTACCTCATAAAGGACAAACCTGACATTGAGGGAGAGCAGTGAAGGATGACCAGACCGATCTTTGTGATGACAGGTTTGTTGTGGGAGCAGAGTTTGGGGCGACTGGGCCTGTATTCTATGGGGTTTAGGAAAATGGGTGGAGATCTCAGTGAGATATATAAAGCTCTGACAGGGTGAGACGGATTGGAAGCAGGGATGCTAATTCCCCTGGCTGTGGTGTCTAAAACAAGGGGCCACAGTATTAGGTACAGACAGACCATTTTGCAATGAGATGACAATAAATGTCTGCACTCAGCGACTGGTGAACCTGGGGAATGCGCTGGAACCTGGAAGCCAACACACTGAATATAAATAATGATTTAGAGACAGTAAAGGGATGGTGGGAGAGCAGGAGAACGATATGGAAATAAAGGGCACGCCATCATTATATTGAATTGGGTAGCAAACTCGATGGACCAAAGGGACGACTGCACTTCCTATTTTATAGCTTCCCAAGGTTACTCACTTAACGGACATATTCATTGTGTGGGATAAGTGCATTGTGGAGATGTTTGAACATGAACAACAATGAGGAAGGCTCAATGTGCTGTATGGCCTACTCCATTCCTGATGTTTCTGTGCTGTCTGTGGGAAAGCTCTGTAAATGTCTGAGAGGGAGAGGGTACAGTTGGAAGTGACAGTATTTCTGTTGAATAAAGGGAACTATGGAGCTATGAGGGAGGAGCTGGCCAATGTTCAATGGTGCAATACCTTAGCAGGGATGACCGTGGAGGAACAATGGCGGATATTTCTGCGTATAATGCAGAAGTTGCAGGATCAGTTCATTCTAAAAAGGAGGAAAGATCCCAGGAGGAGTCATGGGTAGCCGTGACTGACGAGGGAAGTTAAGAAACATATAAAGTTAAAAGAGAAAAAGGATAACATAGCACAGATAAGTGGGAAAACGGAGGACTGGGAAGCTTTTAAAGAGCAACAGAGGATTACTAAGAAGGAAATAAGCAGAGGAAAAATGAGGTACGAAGGTAAACTGGCCAATAATATAAAGGAGGATAGTAAAGGCTTTTTTAAGGTTTGTGCAAGGCAAAAAAATGGTTAGGACTAAAATTGGGCCCTTGAAGACAGAAACTGGGGCATATATAATGGGGAACAAAGAAACGGCAGAAGAATTGAATTGTTACTTCAGATCTGTGTTCACTGGGGAAGACACAAGCAATCTCCCTGAGGTAACAGTGGCTGAAGGACCTGAACGTAAGGGAATTTATATTTGCCAGGAATTGGTGTTGGAGAGACTATTAGGTCTGAAGGCTGATAAGTCCCCGGGACCTGATGGTCTACATCCCAGGATACTGAAGGAGGTGGCTCGGGAAATCGTGGATGCATTGGTAATTATTTTCCAGAGTTCGATAGATTCGGGATCAGTTCCTGCGGATTGGAGGGTGGCTAATGTTATACCACTTTTTAAGAAAGGTGGGAGAGAGAAAGCAGGAAATTATAGACCAGTTAGTCTGACCTCAGTGGTGGGAAACATGCTGGAGTCTATTATAAAGGATGAAATTATGACACATCCGGATAGTAGTAACAGGATAGGACAGAGTCGGCTTGGATTTATGAAATGGAAATCATGTTTGACTAATCTTCTGGACTTTTTTGGGGATGTAACTCTGAAGATTGATGATGGAGATCCAGTAGATGTAGTGTACCTGGACTTTCAGAAAGCTTTTGATATAATCCCACACAGGAGGTTAGTGAGCAAAATTAGGGCGCATGGTAATGGGGGCAAAGTACTAGCTTGGATTGAAAATTGGTTGGCTGATAGGAAACAAAGTGTAGTGATAAACGGCTCCATTTCGGAATGGCAGGCGGTGACCAGTAGGGTACCACAGGGATCCGTGCTGGGACCGCAGCTTTTTGCAATATATGTTAATGATATAGAAGATGGTATCAGCAATAACATTAGCAAATTTGTTGATGATACAAAGCTGGGTGGCAGGGTGAAATGCGATGAGGATGTGAGGAGATTACAGGGTGACCGGGACAAGTTCGGTGAGTGGGCAGATGCATGGCAGATGCAGTTTAATGTGGATAAGTGTATGGTTATCCACTTTGGTGGCAAGAACAGGAAGGCAGATTACTTTCTCAATGGAATCGATTTAGGTAAAGGGGCAGTACAGAGAGATCTGGGTGTTCTTGTACACCAGTCAATGAAGGCAAGCATGCAGGTACAGCAGGTAGTGAAGAAGGCTAATAGCATGGTAACCTCCATAACAATAGGGATTGGGTATAGAAGCAAAGAGGTGCTTTTCCAGCTGTACAGGGCCCTGGTGAGACCACACCTGGAGTACTGTGTGCAGTTCTGGTCTCCAAATTTGAGGAAAGACATTCTGGCTATTGAGGGTGTGCAGCATATGTTCACGAGGTCAATTCCTGGAATGGTGGGATTACCTTACACTGAACGACTGGAGCGACTGGCCTTGTATACCCTTGAGTTTAGAAGACTGAGAGGGGATCTGATTGAGACTTATAAGATTATTAAAGGATTGGACACTGTGGAGGCAGGAAACATGTTTCCGCTGATGGGTGAGTGCCGAACCAGAGGACACAGCTTAAAAATACGGGGTAGACCATTTTGGATAGAGATGAGGAGAAACTTCTTCACCCAGAGAGTGGTGACTGTGTGGAATGCTCTACCCCAGAAATAGTTGGATAGAGCTCTCAAAGATACTGGAATCAAGGGTTATGGAGATAATGCAGGAAGAGGATATTGATTAGGAATGATCAGCCATGATCATATTGAATGGTGTTGCAGGCTCAAAGGGCAGAATGGCCTACTCCTGCACCTAATGTCTATTGTCTATTGTTGTCACAAGCTCTCAGATGTTAGGAAGGAGCTCTCTGCAGTGTCAACAGGACTGTGTTTCCCGTTCCCTTTTTGCGATACTGAGGCTGGGGCTGGGTGATCTGTCCAGGTTTATCCTTTAAGACCTCAGAGCAATTTGATACAATAGAGTGTCTTGTTTGGCTGATTCAGAGATCATTGAAAAGTTGTATCCCATGTCTATGTGTCTGCAGTCACAGATAATCATAGATAATCATAGATAACAAACAGCAATGGACCCAGCCTCCAGTCTAACACGCATCCTTCCACTAAACCCTCTGTTTCCTATCAACAACCCAACTGTGTATCAAATTGGCCAGTTCCCCCAGCATTCCACGCGATGTAACCTTCCTGATCAGCCTACCGTATGGAACCTTATCAAAGGCCTTACTGATATCCATAGAGACTGCGTTTACCGCTCTGTCCTCGTCAATCTTCCTGGTCACTTCATCAAAGAACTCTAAGAAATTTAGCAAGCATGATCTCCCACTCACAAGCCTATGCTGACCGATCCGAATCAAACCCTGTGTAAGTAATGGGTGCAGACAATGGTATGCTGTTATTCATTGTAAGATGATTCGGTTACATAACTAAAGCCATCTTCCTGCTGTTGTAGAGCCTCCCTGAGAGAGCATTTGGGGCACTCTCTACAGATTTGATCTCCTTTGTAAGAATGATCTCCTTACCACAGACACGGGTGATGGTAACATGAGGATAGAGTGAATAAGCTGAGTGTTTAATCTGTAGAGCTGTGAGAGATGAAGAAATTGTGAAGCTGAAACACGATGAGTGGCAGTGATCAATTATTTCCAAAACAAACATTGACAGGGAGACAAATTCCATACATTACACAGGATTGATTGGTTTGATTTATTGTCACGTGTACCTCAGTACAGGGAAACACTTTATTTATGAGCAGTGGGGGCAGGTCATAGTAAGCATGGCCAGACAGATCATAGGGTGGAAATAGACTTGGACAGAGTAAGGCATACAGGATACACTGAACAGGACGTGCACTAGACAAGATCAACATGAACAAGATCAGTATTATTTGATCTTAGAGAGTCCATTCATCAGTTTAACGTGACTTTCCTAATAGTTTATATGCCTAAATTAACTCTCCCCACGTTATTGTGCAGTCGGCGTGTGAACCTATACTGAACGTCAGGTTATTCACAATCCCCAACAGCAGCCACAATACCTTCCATCTGAAACAGGTAGCCATTCCCACCAGCTTCCGCCCTACATAGAGAACACCAGGCTGTCACCTCGGTGATTGGAAGGTGCCTTCTTGTGACTTCACACAAGACATATGGCTTCCCTGCTCACCACGAGAAAACCACGTTAAAGTCCCACGTGTGGATCATAAGCAACAGAGCCAGGAGGAACAACGTGGAACAGTCTGTCTGTGCAGCCTCTGCTCCACTTGTTCATCATGTTGGAGCATCAATCTGGAGACACTTAAGACTGCCGATGCTAGAGATCAGAGTTTCCAGTATCTGCAGTCATTGTTTTTACCTAGTTGATTTTAACCCGACTGCGAATTCTCTTGCAAGGATGCCTGCCTTAAAGAATGATTCCGCGATGCCGGTGTTGGACTGGGATGCACCAAGTTAAAAATCACACAACACCAGGTTATAGTCCAACAGGTTTAATTGGAAGCACACTAGCTTTCGGAGCGATGCTCCAAACACCTGATGAAGGAGCATCGCTCCGAAAGCTAGTGTGCTTCCAATTAAACCTGTTGGACTATAACCTGGTGTTGTGTGATTTTTGACTTGCCTTGAAGAAGTTTTCCTCCTCGAAGGGCTTTTCCCCGAAACGTCGATTTTAGTGCACCTCGGATGCAGCACCACTAATCCAGGATCAGAGTAGAGCGTCATTTGCTGGAAAAGCACAGCAGGTCAGGCAGCATCCGAGAAGCAGGAGAATCGACGTTTCGGGAATAAGACATTCATCAGGAATCAGCATCAAATACCTCATTCTGCCCCCTGTGTAAGTGCATTGAGGTGGGAATGGCCTCCTAATGTTCCTGTATAAGTGACTCAAGGGACTGATGACGTCTTCTTCGTCTGATTGGACGGGGCCAACGGCCTGACTGGTTACCCCTGGTTCCTTTTTGATAGCTCTATGTACTGACAAGTGTGATGATGCTGTAGCTTTAAGAGGTCATTTTGTCCTGGTTACTTTTAAGAGAGAGATTGATCGATCGTTACCAAGCTGATTAGTTAAGACCACTTGGGTAAACAGCGAGGGATGCCTTAGGTTAATTTTAATGCAGCCTGAATGGGTGTGACCAGCTCTCACAGATTAGGATCACTGGGTTTTGGTTTCACAGTAACATCAAAACCTATAGGGGTCTCCACAGAGTTGGAAGCTTCAGGGAATGTTTCCTGGCCGCTACTGTCTCTGAATTTTCACTTGATGCTGTCACGTTGCATCTGTCTCTGAATTTTCACTTGATGCTGTCACGTTGCATCTGGAACAGACACTTCACATTCCCTTTAAAATAAGAAAACATTCGAATCTAGGCTATTGCCTTCAAATATTTTCGAGGGGCTCTGGTGTGGTCCATCACACTAGACTCCTTCCCTTCCTGAGTAATAGGCCGGAGGCACTGAGAATGGGCTGAACCTGTTCATCTCCAATAGTGTCAATGGGCTGAATAGTTTCCTCATATTCCTGTGAAACTAGCGGGAGGTGCTGAATGAACTCTTGTTTTATTGTGGCAATAGGCAGTGTCAGGCAGTGCTGTTACATGAATGTTACTGACACGTTAACAGTACAACTTTCAATGGAGTCTGGGCCTTGCTGCACATGGACACAGACCAGTTCAGGAGCTGACGGGGGTACAAAATGTTCTGAACATTGTGGAATCTTCAGTGACCATCCCCACTTCTGATCTTATGGTGGGGAGGTTGGGGAGGGGAGACTTTGATGAAGCAGCTGAACATGTTTGTGAAGAGGAAGCTACCCTGAGGATCTCGCACAGAGCTGACCCAAGACTGAGATGATGAACATCTTCCTTTGTGCCATGTTTGACTCCAAACACTGGAGAGTTTACTCTGATTCCCATTAAGTTCAGTTTTGTTAAGCTCCTTGATGTCAACAGAACTCAACCACTGCCTTGATATCAGGGCCAGTCCATTTTATCTGAACCCTTGTCTCAACCTCTTTTGTTCATATCAATAAGCCATGATATAGGAGCAGCACGTGTTTTCTTCAAACAGGTGGGATTGAATGTCAGGATTTCTATTCTCAAGAGTGTACGGGGAGCGAGATGACTGAAAGTATTTGAAGAGGAGGCAGATGGATATTGACCTGTCAGAGAGTTGAGGGCTATGAAGAATTGGGTATGAAAGAGGATTTCAGACCAAGAGCAGATCAGCCACAATCTTAGTGAAGGACAAGGCAGGTTTGGGGAGTGAGCGACCTGTCCCAGTTTCTAATGTTCTCCCATTCTGTTATTGGAAAGTTAGTGGGTGTTATTTTCATAGATGTTCTGGTATTGCATCTTGCAGTCACGGAGACCAGATGATTTTGTGACCCATCTCTGGGAGAGGTATAGGGGCTGTATTTACAGTGAATCTGGGTGTACAACATGACCAACAAATGAAGCACAAGTTGCAGAGAGGGGAAGCTCTGTAAAAAGAGATGAGAGGCCTCTTTCATACCCAGCCTGGGCTTTCCAATTACATTTCTCAAATCACCTCAAAGCGTGTGGGACAGTCTTGAAGGGCCGAAAGGTCTCCTCTGTTTCTGTGCATCAGGTTATAGGAGTAAGTGGCCTCCAACCGCTCCTGTCTAGCAGGTATGAGGGGCTGAATGGAACACAGGAACATGGGACTGAGGAGCAGGAGTGGGTCATTAGAGAATTTGAGCCTTCTCCACCAGGGTTTAAGATTGTGGCTGATCAGGTTGGGGTCTCAGCTCCACTTCCCTGTCTATATCCCATTGTGCATGACTCACTTCTCTGTCAAATATTTAACTAATGCAGCTTTCAATCACTGTTAACATAGAGGCACGATAAACTTCCAGTGAAGAGAATTCCCAATTGAAAGGTCCTTTCAGAATTTTTCATCATCGTTCTTATAGAATCAGAGAATCGTGCAGAACGGAAACAGACCCGTTAGTCCAATCTGTTCACTCTGATCAGATATCAAATCTGATCCAGTCCCATTTGCCAGCATTTGGCTAATATCCCTCCTCTTTCAGACACTTTTAAAATGTGCGATTGTAACCGCCTTTAGCCCTTCCTCTGACAGCACTTTATGTACACACACCACTCTCTGTGTGAAACATTTGTCGTCAGGTCCATTCTAAATCATTCGCCCTCTCCCCTCCAAACTATGCTGTCTTGTTCTGGATTCCCCTACCCTGGGGAGCAGAACGTGGCTGTTCAGAATATCCATGCCCCTGATGGTTTATAAACCTCGACAATGTCACCCTTCAGCCTCTGACACTCCAGGGGGAAACACCTTAAACTAATCAACCTCTCCCGACAGCTCAAACTCCCTGTCCTGGGACTCCCGTGTAAGTCATTCTGCAGAAAACCGAGTTGTACGCAGTACTTTTAAAGTGGCCTCACCAACATCCTGTACAGATACAACATGCCACCACAACTCCTATACTCAATGCTCTGACTGATTAAGGCAAATGTGCCAAATGTGTCCTGCACCACACTGTCTACCTGCGACTCCACTTTCAAGGAACTATGTATCTGCAGTCCTATGTCCCTTTGTTTCAGAACACTCTCCAGGACCTTACCATGAAGTGTACTATTCCTGCCCTGGTTTGCCTTCCCAAAATACAAAACCTCGTATTTATCTAAATTAAACTTCATCTGTCACTCCTTGCCCGTTTGTCTCATCTAATTGCGGTCTTGTTGTACTCTGAGATAATCTACTACACCACCTTTCTGATGTCATCTGTAAACTTACTAACTATGGCCCCGATATTCACATCTAAATCCTTTACATAAATGATGAAATGCAGTGAACTCAGTCCTGATTCTTACAGCACACTGCTGCTCACAAGCCTCCAGGCTGAAAAATATCCCTCTTCCTTCAAGCCAATTGTGACGAGCTTCCTCTGTATCCCATGTGACAGAAAGTTACTAATCTGTCTACCAATCGGAATGAATTACTCGCTATGAAGAGAGGCTGAGTAGGTTAGGTTTATTTGCACTGGAAAAAATGAGACTGGGGGTACCTGATTGAGGTTTACAAAATCATGAAGGGTATAGACAGGGTGGATCGAGAGGGGCTTGTTCCAAGAGTGAAGAATTCAGTAACGAGAGGCCGTGCTTTCAAGATGAGGGGTGGAAAGTTTAACGGGGCTACACGTGGTAAGTACTTCACACAGAGGGTGGTGGGCGTTTGAAACACATTGCCAGCAGAGGTGGTAGAGGCAGGCACGGTCGATTCATTTAAGATGCGTCTGGACAGATGCATGAGTTGTGGGGAGCAGAGGAAGACAGATGCTTCGGAAGTGGCCGACAGATTTAGACAGTACATTTGGATCGGCTCAGGCTTGGAGCGAGAAGGGCCTGTTCCTGGGCTGTAAATTTTCTTTGCTCTTTGTTGTTTAAATGAACACATTGCTGAAGTCCATAGAGACAATGTCCACCAAACTGTCTTCATCAATCTTCTTTGTCACCTCTTCATAAAACTCAATCAAATTAATGAGACATGATTTCTCATGCAGAAAGCCACATTGTCTACTCCAATCAGCCCTTGCCTTCCCAAATGTATGTAAATGCTATCCCTCAGAATCCCCTCCAACAACTTACCCACCACTGATATCAGGCTCACCGGTCTATCGTTCCCCAGCTTTTTGGGTCACTGTTTCCTTTTCTCGTCCCACTCCTCCACTGCTCACAACAAATGTTAAATGTAACCAGGTCGGTGATGTGGCCGATGATATCAGTCTCAGACTGGGTCAGGGTCAGGTTTAGCAACAAGTCAGGCTAGTTTCTTTAATCTGCTAAAACAACACGTTTATGATCCAGAGCAATGTTACTCAAACTATGGTGGAAAGATGAATGGCAAACTGTTTGGGTATTGCAAATACATAATCAATGGTTTGGAAAGGATGGATGCTAAGAAATTGTTTCCGTTAGGCGAGGAGACTAGGACCCGTGGACACTGCCTTAGAATTAGAGGGGATCAATTCAGAACAGAAATGCGGAGACATTTCTTCAGCCAGAGAGTGGTGGGCCTGTGGAATTCCTTGCCACGGAGTGCAGTGGAGGCCGGGACGCAAAATGTCTTCAAGGCAGAGATTGATAAATTCTTGATGTCACAAGGAATTAAGGCTACGGGGAGGATGCGGGTAAGTGGAGTTGAAATGCCCATCAGCCATGATTAAATGGCAGAGTGGACTTGATGGGCCGAATGGCCTTACTTCCACTCCTATGTCTTATGGTCTTATGGTCTAATACTTCCCTTTCTAAACACACACACACACTTACAGACAAACAAACACACAAACACACGCACACACAAACAAATGCGCGCGCGCGCGCACACACACACACACACACACACACACACACACAGAGATTAACAAAATTTTTGCAATTTTAATTTGAAAGAACTTTGTCCAGATATTAATGGAACTCATGACAAAAGTAAAAATTGAGATTGTCCAAACCGTTATTCTGCTTCTGAAGATATTGTACTCACACAGCTGCTAGCAATGGGATTTCATCGTGGGACAGTTGGATTTGGCTGAATTCCCTTTGCTTTAGGCAGTGAGGAGATTCCAATGAATTCTGTTCAGGGAGCACCCAAAGGGAAGCACGGTGGTTTGCACTGCTGCCTCACAATACCAGGGACTTGGGGTCGATTCCAGCCTTGGGTGACTGTCTCTGTGGAGTTTGCACATTCTCCACTTTCCTGTGTGAGCTTCTAATGGGTGATCCAGTTTCCTACCACAAACTGTGTAGGTTCGGTGGATTGGTCTTGCTAAATTGTCCGTAGTGTTCAGGGAATTCTAGGTTAGGTGCATTAGTTTGGGGAATAGGTTGGGAAGGTTGGTATGGACTTGTTGGGCCGAAGGGCCTGTTTCCACACTGCAGGGATTCCATAAAAATAAGAACGGCAACGATGACTGTCGAGGTTTTTTTTTTAGCTCGCACACATTGCTGTGATGAGGAACAATGAAGGAGAGAGAGTGCAATAGACCATTCCTTCTCAGGCAGGTTACATCGTCTCCCTCACTGAGTTGAATCACGCAGTAATGTGTGATTCCCAAACTGGACCATGTGAGGTCTCCTTGTACATTGTCCAAACTATGTCTCCATCACATTCCCTGTTCCATGTAGGTGCATCATTGCTGCTGTCATACACAGAGCCATACCCTGAGCAGAAAATGGTCTCGGCCGATTTGAAATATGTTTACATGGCGCTGCGTCATTAAAAAAATATATATTTAATGTATTCAGAATATCTGTGTTAAAATGCATGTATTTTTAAATACAGCAATTGCTGGAAAAGCTCGGCAGGTCTGTCAGCATCCAGATGCCTTTTACATGCTGTATTTGTACCAGCCACCACCACTTCCTCTGGCAGCTCATTCCATATGTACACCACCCTCTGCGTGAAAAGGTGCTCTTTAGGCCTCATCAAAACCTTTCCCCTCTCACTTTCCACCAATGCCCTCTAGTTTTGGACGCCCCTAATCTGGGAAAAAACCCCTGACTATTTACCCTACCCATGACCATTTTGATTTTATAAACCTTTACTGCTGCGAAATGTGACTCCAATCAACACGAATGGCTGTACTTTCAGTCATCCTGGGCCTAAAATCTGAAGTGCCATACTGACACCTCTTCCTTCTCCATCAAGTCACAACTCTAAATCCATTTTAATCAGTTTGTTCAGATGTATCATGAGACACCTCTGTGGGCTTTACACCTAGACCTTTGTGGCCAGAGGTAGGGACACTAGCTTCACTCAGCAATACCCATAAAGCTGTAACAATATTCTCCTATGTGTTTGCTCATCAGCCTGTTCTGACATGCTGGGACATACCTCTGCAACACGCATGACTTGAATCCAGAACTTCTAGTCCAGAGCTAGGATCACTACCAGAAAAATTCAGGAATTGGAATCAAATCCAGAGCTCTGGCTCAGAGACAGGGACATTACACACGACACTACCATACCCAGATTTTGGGTCATATTTTAAGTGTCAGCTTTCCGCTCGATGTGGATTTATTATAATCAGGTTACCATTACTGAATTACACAAAACACTTTGTATTGTTAAACAAATGCAAGATATTTGTCTCAACTGTAAGATATTGAGTGCACGTGCTGTGCCATCGAAGTTAACTCTGAACAGCTTTAATCGCTGTTATCTGAAGTCTGCAATATCACGGACAGAAATCCTGCAGACATTCTGCACAATGAAGGGTCTCAAATAGATATTTATTACTGAACACCAGAGACGGAAGAAGAGCTTAATTTCTGATCCCAAAGCACCGATCAGTCTTAGTCACCTCCAACGTGCGACTGCCCTTTTCCTGGCCGAAGATTACTGTCCAGCCTCTACTCCCCACTGACTGTGTCAGCAATCTGTCCCTCCTCCCTCTAACCACAGAAGGCAAACCAAGCTCAGGATCTTTGTGAAAAACAAGGCCTGAGTGTGCAGGCCTCCTGGAGAGGGATGGGCATTTTAAAATTGAACGAGGAGGGGGAGGTGGCAGTAATATCACTCACTGGGCTGAGGGGTGGCAGATGGAGTTTAGTTTGGATTAATGCGAGGAATTGGATTTGGTAAATCAAAAAAGAGCAGGACCTATACAATTAAAAGTAGAGCCTTTGGCAGTGTTGTAGTACAGAAACCTAGGCCCTCTGGTCTAATTCTTTAAAATTTGCATCTCATATAGATAGTGTGGTTATAAAGATGTTTAACACACATATTAATAGTACAGACCTTTGAGTATCAGAATTGGGATATCATGATGAGGTTGTACAGGACATTGGTGAGACCTCTTCTGGAATACTGTGTCCAGTCTGGTCATCCTGCCCGCTCACTCCATCGGCACACCACCCTCTGGGTGAAAAAGCTGCCCCTTAGGTCACTTTAATATTTCCCCTATCACCTTAAGCCTATTTCCTCTAGTTTTGGTGTCCCCGTACCCTTAGAAAACACCTTGACTATTCACTTTGATATTACTGACCTTGATATTATTAAGCTGGAGAGAGTTCAAAAGAGATTAACCTGGAGGTTGCTGGGACTGGAAGGAGTGAGCTATAAGGAGAGGCTGGGTATGCTGGGACTTTTTTCACTGGAGAGGATGAGATTAAGGGGTAACTTTACAGAGGTTTATAAAATCGTGAGGGGGACAGATAAGTCGTAGGGCTGATATTTTTTCCCTAGAGTTGGGGATTCAAAACTGAGGGATATTTTAGGATGCGAGGAAAAAGATTTACAAAAGTCATGAGAGGTAATTATTTTAGACAGAATCTGGCTTGTGTGTGGAATGAACTTCCAGACGAAGTGGTGAAAGCAGGGACAGTTACAACGTTTAAAGGACATTTAGATCAGTACATGGATAAGACATCAGTTTGGATGGTGCTGTGAGCAGCTGCCCTCTCCCTCCCCATCTCTGAATCCCTGTTGGTCTTCACCCTCTGCCAATGCCTGTGCAGTGGCGTGTGGAGGCCAGCAGAGGGTGGCATTGCATCACTTTAAGCACCACAGAGACAGCCAGACCTGCCCCACACAGAGACACACAGATACACACGGGAATGGTTAGGACACAGCGTGAAGCTCATCTGGTAACTGAAACTAAACATTTAAAAATGCTCAATTCGCCTCGTAAACTGTTAAAATATGAGGGACAGAGAACTCCCAAATTCCACTGTTTAAATAAAATCATCAATTTATTTTTTCACTCTGAAAGTGAACATTTTACATGAACTATTCACAACTCTGGGACCCCCTTTCTCTTAACTGCTTATTACCCGACTCCAGCTCTATAGCAATATATTGTTTCTGTGTCTGCCATCCTCTCATACCACAGGTGCTTGTAAGCTCTCAGTTCAGAACAGCATTCCCTCTCTCTTAAAGGTACAGTACACACGTTCATCTTCATCACATTATACCCTGATGAATATCGATAAGTGGGACTATCCGGATTTCTCTTGCTCTGTGGTTTGTCAATATTTCATTCATTCCGTCTGGTGTGTGTCAGGAATTTTGCTGCTCCATTGATAGCACGTCATTATTCGATTATACGTGGGAATATATCAGTATTTCACGTGCTCACACTCGCGAGTGTAGCGCAGGATTTCAGTTGTTTCATGGGTACTGTGACGCTATGACAATCTCAATGTTTGTAGGTGGCACCGAACCTGGAAGAACTCTGAAGTCTATGGAGGACAGTGTGGAACTCTGACAGGACAGTGATACGTTGGAGTAGTTTTCGGGCAGATGGGGATCAGTGCAGAGCAGTGTGAGGTGATGTACTGTGGTAGGAAGGACATTGAAAGGCAGTTTGAAACAGGCTGTACCATTATAAAGGGGCTGCAGGAGCAGAGAGCGCTGGGTGTATATGAGCCCAGATTATTGAAGATATCAGGACAAGTGGGGAGAGCAGTAACTATCACAGATTAGTTTCAGTATCAGAGCTGTTTACAGGGGAAGGTGTAGGAGGGAGTCTCGGTTCTCCCTTCCGGGGAGGTGGTGGTGACGATGTGTTGTGAGCCCACCCTCCTGCCCACCGATTCCGTGGGGATTCCATTTGTACCAGCTCGACACAAAAGGGAGATGGCATCAGGGCCACGGCTTCTAAGTTGTGCCGGGGGGGCGAAACGGAGCTGCCAGTGGGTTTAAAGTGAGAATTGCCCTTCACTGAACATTTCTCCTTACTCGGTCGGTGGGACATGGATGTTTCAGAATCTCCACACGAGGTGTCCTTGTCCTCTCCGGCTCCTACAAGGGTCCTCCCCACATGCCGGGGGCGGGGGGGGGGGGGGAAGAAGGGAACGGATATGGGAGAAAGGGGGGGGAGGGACGGAGGGTGGGAGTGGGTGGCCCTGTTGTTAGTGCTGGTGTAGGTGAGGGATGGAGAAAGTCAGTCCACAGTATTGTATTCATGCAGTGTTATTAGTGTAATGGAAGGGGTGACAGAGAGAGAGAGAGAGAGAGAGAGAGATGGGGATGTGGGGGAAAGGTGCTGCATGCAGCAATGAGAGTGGTGGACCATGAGCCTTGTTCGGCGATAGGTCGTATAACAGATATACAGTGAGTGTGAGGGAGGAGAGAGAATACATTGACCCTTATCCTAACAGAACGGGGAAGGTTATTGATGCTTCTCCTGTTTTGGTGGACATTTCTTCAGACAGCAAATACTGCACCGAGTTTGGTGGTGAGCACAGACCATGCTCGGTTGGTCTGGTGGAAAGGCCCCCTCTGGGAAGGGAATGGTCCCACACTGTACTAGCCCATCCACTATGCACACCATGCAGCGTCAACAAACTGTGGTATAATTGCCGCTTATCTGCCATGCTCGGGGTAAATTATGCAGGGCAGCTCCTTACTGAGAAAACTCAACCATGTGCCCATTGGTCTTTTAAAAATGGCACCAGTGTCAGGGATCACCAAATATCCAGGAGCACGCGGGTGATGGTGAGTACCTCCAGCCATGATGGGTGGGAGAATCAGGCGGATATTGAATGAGAGGGACACCATGGGGTGGGCTGGGTAGTTCATGAGGTGAGTCCGATAAGATAGGACCAGGAAACGAGCTCAGCCTCGTGTGGACAATCCCTCCGTCACACTGAAGGAAAATCAAACAAAGATAAATTATTGTTAGGATCTGCCCAATGAGTCATAGACTCTGTTGAAACTAATTGCAGTTACAAAGATGCAGAACAAATGCTCATCTGGCCTCGCACCAATATCACTTTTTCCCATCTTTCCTGGGAAGACTGGCTCATGTTACAGAATACTATCGAAGTGTCTACATTTCAGCATTCTGCAACCTGGGAACACATCCTTCCATGACACTGTCACTCAGTCTTCCCCTCTCTGTCTATACCACAACCTCTTCCCGTGTGGTGATATTTAAACTGATTCCCCCACCATTTCTCTCTGGCAGTGATGTCCATACCCACAGCACCCCCTTGTCGGGGCCCAATGGAGGGATGGAGCTGTAAATGGGTGGGAGCTGCACATCCTGTCACTTCCAGCATGGGCTGCAAGTTTCCCCACACTGGGCAGGGATCTAACACAGTGTTACTGAGGAATGCAGTGGGTTGGTGTACAGAGGTCTACATGCTGGGAGGGTAACTGTTCCTGGCTTAAAGATCAATGCATTGGGGTGGTGTACACAGTCCTACATGCTGGGAGGGTAACTGCTCCTGGGTTACAGATTAATTCCTGTGCGATCACTGCACAGATCGCTGTGCTGGTCAGACTATCTGCGGTTTATACATAATGCAATGATGTGGTCAGTGCAGCTCCCCGTGCTGGATGGATATGTGGCCTTTGCACAGTACACCATGTTGCTGCGGTGGATAGGGGGTAAAGGTCATGGACAGGTCAAGGGCTTCCCGGAACATTCTGTTCCCGACATTCTATAACTGACTCTGCCAGGAACGTTCTGTCCCTGACATTCTATAACTGACATTCCCCGGAATATTCTGTCCCCAACATTCTATAACTAACATTCCCCGGAAAGTTCTGTCCCTGACATTGTTTGTGAACGGCCGGATGTCAGTGAATTCAACAAACGATAAGATCCTGAGGGAAGAGATCCTGTTCCAGGGAGAAGGAGACATTGTTCCGAAGGCCCCTCAGACAGTTAAAGGGGTGAATACGTTTTCCCTGCGTTTACATTTCTCCACGACACAGGATCGACCACAATTTAGAACAAAATACAGAAATTCCCAAACTCCATTTGTCTTCAGGAAACTGGGAGAGAATCCTTCAGGACAGCAACATTCCCACACTCTGTATTAGGAACTGGGAAGGAGTGACCTGTGTCTGCTCTCGAGTGATCGAGTATGTGGGAATGTTCTGGAAACCATCTGTCCTTATGAATGTGTCTCTGTGTGTTTGGGGAGGGAGGGTTTCTTGTGGTTTATGTCACATTTTTGTCAGTAATTCCGACCTTCCCATTTGTTATTCCAGCTCCAATTAGTTTAATAAATCCCCGAATACCGGGACACATTTGAAAATCTCAATGGGTCCCCGATCAAACGGGTCCCTTTGCCTCCAGGCTGATGGATAATGGGTTTATTTTCCTTCCTCACAGTTAACGTAGCGACCATCTACGTCCTGCTTTATAAAGATTGTGGATTGTCTCCATGTGTCAGACATTACCTGGGGGCCATGGCAGCGGCGGATCTCCTGGTCATTATCCTCGACCTGATCCTAAGACACATTCCCATTGTTTATCAGGAACAGTTTTATTTCCTGAGGCACTCCGTCCCCGTGTGTAATATCCACGCCGTCCTGCTTTATGCAGCCACTGACTGCTCTGTCTGGTTCACCGTCACTTTCACCTTTGATCGGTTTGTGGCCATTTGTTGCCAGAAGCTGAAGAGTAAATATTGCAGTGAGAAAACGGCGGCTGTGGTTCTGGGAGCAGTGACTGTGCTGAGCTGTTTAAAGAACATTTTCTGGTATTTTATGCTCACGACTCGGTATTGGCTGGTGAACATCCCCTGGTTTTGTGAGGCAACAAACGCTGTTCTATCCTCCAGTTTCTGGGGCACAATCGAGTTCCTCCACCACATTCTAACCCCGTGTGTCCCATTTCTCCTGATTCTGCTGCTCAATGTTCTCACCGTCAGACACATTTTAGTGACCAGCAGAGCCCGCAGGAGACTCTGCGCCCACACCAATGGGGACGCTCAGTCTGACACTGAAATGAGAAACCGAAAAAAATCCATCATTTTACTGTCTGTGATCTCGGCCAATTTCATCCTGTTATGGTCAATGTTAATGCTGTATTCTATATGGAGCAGGATGTTTAATATTGGGTATCGGTCTGTGTATCTCGATCAGTTTGTGCAGGAATTGGGCTTCATGCTGCAGCTCCTCAGTTGCTGCACAAACACCGCGATTTATGCCGTGACCCAGACTAAGTTCAGGCAGCAGCTGAAGAATGTGCTGAAATATCCCTTCTCCCAAATCCATCCATCCATCAAATTCCCTCATTAATCAATCCATCCGGGATTTTCTCATTTCAGTTCAGTGTTTCAGCGATGGAGCAGCCTGTCGCTATGGAAACAGACTGAGGGTAGCGCTGGTTTGTCCATCCTTATCCCACAGGGGGGTTACAGGGAAACATTTCAATGTTTCTCACAACTCAGGGGCCAGTGAGAAAAGGCACCATCCCACTGACTGTACCCATCAGTTCCTTTTGTAAACAATAAAAATGTTGATTAAAGCGAGCCGAGCAACAGAGTGACCGATGTTGTTGTGTGTATTTGTGTTGGAGAAGCTGAGCTGGAGAGAGACAGACTCACCCCAAGTCTTGGTCCTCAGGGGAGGGGAGGGCACCGCGCCTGAGCTCAGGAGCTGGGTTTAACTCCCTCTGTCCCCCTCCCACTCTAACCTGGCCTCCCCATTTCCTCTCCCACACTCTTCCTCCTCAATTCTCTCCCTCTCTCTTTTCCACCACCTCTCCTCTTCATTCTCCCTCATCCCCTTCTCTCACACACACACCAAAAACTGGTTTTTCCACCTGCCTCCATTCTTCCCTCTCCCCCTCTCCCTCACTCTCTCTCTCTTGCCGCCTCTGTCTCCCTTCTGCAATTCCATCTCTACCACATTTCCCCCCCTCCTCCCATATCCCATCCCCACCATCGCACACGCAGCCTCACCACCAATACCCCAGTCTCTGGGTCAGAGGGGAAGGGAAGGACCAGGGAGACAGTGTGTGGCAGATAGACAGGGAGGGAGAGAGAGAGATTCAGCCGAAGAGAAACGGAAGGAGGTGGAGAGAAAGAGAGAGTCACCGAGGAAGCTGGATCAAGAGTGGGAGAAGGTGGAGAGAGAGTGAGGGGCAGGGAGAGAGAGGGGCAAGAGAGAGATCGGGTGAGGAAAAGAAAGAGAGACACACGGGAGGAGATAATGAGAGTGAGGGTTGGGAGAGAGAGAGTGGGCGAGAGAAAGGGTGAGACTGAGAGAGGGGTGAGGGAGGGGGCAAGAGAGAAAGGGAGAGAGAGACGGAAAGAGAGAGAGAGTTGGGATGAGAGACAGAGCGAGGGCGAGAGAGAGAAATGGTGAGAGAGAGCAAGGGCAAGAAGGAGACGGGATTGTGTGGGGGGTGGTCGAGAGAGAGGGGAGCAGGAGAGAGAGATGAGGGTGAGAGCGAGCGTGAGGGGCAAGAGAGGACGAAGCAGAGCGAGAAGGAGCGAGGGAGAAAATGGGTGAGAGAGAGAGGGAGAGAGTGAACAAGAGAAAGATAGATGGGGGTGAGAGAGAGAGAGAGAGAGAGAGAGAGACGGGCGAGAGAGAGCGACAAGGAGAGGGGTGAAAGAGGAGAAGACGTTGCGAGAGCGAGAGAGAGGGGATGAGAGAGCGGGAATGAGGGAGAGAGTTTGTGAGAGATGGGGAGAGAGTGAGAGAGAGGCGACTAGCGAGTGACAGAGATGAGACAGAGGGGGCCGTGAAAGAGAGAGAGAGAGAGATGAGAGAGGGCCACGGGGTTGAGAGAGGAAGAGAGGGTGCGAGAGCGACACTGAGATGGGATGAGAACGCAAAGGAGGGAGAGATGTGTCGAGAGAGATAGAAGGCAAGAGTGATAGAGGGGAGTGAGAGATGGCGACTGGGAGAGGATAACAGAGAGAGAAGCCATAATGAGAGAAAGAGTCGCAGAGAGATGAAGAAAGGAGGTGAGCAAGGGGGAGAGAGTGTGCACGAGAGAGACAGCGAGAGAAAGAGGGGGCGAGAGAGAGAGGTCAAGATGGAGGGAGAGAGGGGTTAGATACGAGAGAGAGTGCGAGAGAGAGGGAGAGAGATGGTCGAGAGATAGAGGATTGATAGAGAGAGTGAGAATGCGGCAGGATAGAGAAAGAGGGCTACAGAGAAAGAGACGGGGGGAGTGAGAGAGAGAGGCCGCGAGAGAGGGAGATGGAGTGAGAGATAGGGGAGAGCGAGATAGAGAAATGGGGCAAGTGAGAGGTAGAGAGAGAGAGGAGGCAAGAGACGGAGGAAAGGCCATAAGAGACAGAGAGAGAGAGAGATAGACAGAGACAGAGAAAGAGTGATGAGGCAAGAGTGAATGAGGAAGACAGTGGTGAGAAAGAGAGAGCACAGACAGGGGCCAAAGAACGAGAGGTGCGAGAGAGAGAGGGGCGAGAGGGGGGGGGGGGGTGATAGACAGAGGGATAAAGAGAGAGAGGGTGAGAGCGTGAGAGGGAGAACGAGAGAGAGAACGAGAGAGAGAGAGAACGAGAGAGAAAGAGAATGAAAGAGAATGAGAGAGAACAAGAGAGAGGGAGAAAGGTGCAAGAGAGAGGGAAAGAGGTGTCAGATACGAGAGAGAGTGAGAGAGCAAGAGAGAGAAGAGAGCGAGGGAGGGAGACAGGGAGAGAGTGAGCGAAAGAGAGCAAGAGACCAGCGAGAGAGGGGCGACAGAGAGAGAGCGAGGGGGAGAGAACGAGGGGGGGAGAGAGAGGGAGAGAGAGGGGAGAGAGTGCGAGGAGGGAAAGGGAGAGGGATACAGAGAGAGAGAGCACGAGCAAGTGAGAGAGGGAAGAGCAAGAGAGAGGAGGGCAGAGCGAGAGATGGGGGCAAGCTAGGGACAGAGATATGAGAGAGAGAGTTGCGAGAGAGAGAGGAGGTGAGGGAGGGAGGACTGAAAGAAAAGGAGAGAGAGAGCAACAGACAGACATAGAGAGAGATAGAGTAAGAGTGAGAGAGAATAGGTGAGAGAGGGTGGGAGGACTGAGAGAGAGGAAGAGAGAGAGACAGACAGACAGGCAGGCAGAGCACGAGTGAGCGAGCGAGAGAGAGAGAGTGAGATGAGCGAGAGAGGGGAGCAAGAGAGAGGGAGAGAGAGACCGTGAGAGAGGGTGAGAGCACAAGAGAGAGAGAGGAAGAGTGAGAGAGAGATAGGAAGAGTAAGAGAGAGAGAATACGAGTGTGGGAGGGTGACAGAGAGAGGGATAGAGAGAGAGAGTGAGAGAGAGAGGGACAGCAAAAGAGAGGGGAGGAGAACGAGAGACAGAGGGATGAAAGAGAGGGGCACGAGAGAGACAGAGAGGCAATAGAGGTAGGGAGAGCTGAGAGAGACAGACAGACAGTGCGACAGAGAGAGGCAATGAGAGGGGAGAGAGATGGGACGATGGGGGGAGGGAGGGGGACGACGGGGGTAGAGATGGAGATGATGGGGAGAGAGAAAACGATGGGTGAGAGAGAGGGGAAAGAGAGGGAGAGAGAGGAGATGATGGGAGAGAGAGACGGGTCGATGGGAGAGAGAGAGAGGACGAGAGATGGAGAGAGAGCAGACGATGGGGAGAGAGAGGGGACGATGGGGGGTGAGAGAGGGGATGAGAGAGGGAGAGAGAGGGGGAAAGAGTGGGGATGAGAGGGGGGAGGTAGCGGACGAGTGGGGGAGAGAGAGGGGGAAAAGGCGGGGATGAGAGAGTGGAGAGAGAGGGGATAAGATGGGGAGAGAGAGGGGACGAGAGACGTGAGAGTGAGGGGAGAGAGAGGTGACGAGAGGGGTGGAATGAAGGGACGAGAGGGGGGAGATAGGGGACGAGAGAGGGAGAGATAGGGAACAAGAGACGGAGAAAGAGGGGAAGACAGAGGGGGAGAGAGATTATGAGAGGGGGCGAGGGGAAGAGAGGAGGGGAGAGAGGGGACAAGAGGAGAGAGAGGGGACGATGGGGGGGGTGAGCGGGGGAGAGAAAGGGGGAGGGAGAGGGTAGTGGATGTGGGACAAGAGGGGGAGAGAGAGAACGAGTGTGGAGAGAGAGGGAACGACAGAGAGAGAGAGGGGAGGAGAGAGAGGGGAGGAGAGAAGAAGAGAGGGGACGAGAGGGGAGAGAGTGGGGACGGGGATGAGACAGAAGGGATGATGGGGGAGAGAGGGGGACGATAAGGAAGACAGAGGGGACGATGGTGGTAGAGAGAGGAGAGAGAGGGGGAGAGAGGAGGCAGAGAGGGGATGATGGGGGAGAGAGAGGGGACGAGAGAGGAAGCGAGGGAGAGAGAGAGGGGACGAGAGAGGTGAGAGGGAGGGGAGAGAGAGGGAGAGAGGAGAGAGAGGTAATGAGAGGGGGGAGTGAGGGGACGAGAGGGGGAGAGAGAGGAGACGATGGGGGAGAGAGGTGGAGTGAGAGGGGTAGAGGGGGAGAGAGAGTGTAAGAGAGATGGGACAAGAGCGGGAGACAGACAGGATGAGGGGGGAGAGAGAGGGGACGAGAGACGTAGAGTGAGGGGACGAGAGAGGGAGAGGGGGGACGGGGGTGAGAGAGAAGGTACGAGAGGGGGAGAGAGAGGGGACGATGGGGGAGAGATAGGGCATGAGAGGGGGAGAGAGGTGATGAGAGGGAGAGAGAGTGGACGATGGGTGTAGAGAGAGGGGAGAGAGGGGGGAGAGAGGGGGCAGAGAGTGGATGATGGGGGGAGAGAGAGGGGACGATGGGGGGGGTGAGCGGGGGAGAGAAAGGGGGAGGGAGAGGGTAGTGGATGTGGGACAAGAGGGGGAGAGAGAGAACGAGTGTGGAGAGAGAGGGAACGACAGAGAGAGAGAGGGTGGAGAGAGAGGGGAGGAGAGAAGAAGAGAGGGGACGAGAGGGGAGAGAGTGGGGACGGGGATGAGACAGAAGGGATGATGGGGGAGAGAGGGGGACGATAAGGAAGACAGAGGGGACGATGGTGGTAGAGAGAGGAGAGAGAGGGGGAGAGAGGAGGCAGAGAGGGGATGATGGGGGAGAGAGAGGGGACGAGAGAGGAAGCGAGGGAGAGAGAGAGGGGACGAGAGAGGTGAGAGGGAGGGGAGAGAGAGGGAGAGAGGAGAGAGAGGTAATGAGAGGGGGGAGTGAGGGGACGAGAGGGGGAGAGAGAGGAGACGATGGGGGAGAGAGGTGGAGTGAGAGGGGTAGAGGGGGAGAGAGAGTGCAAGAGAGATGGGACAAGAGGGGGAGACAGACAGGATGAGGGGGGAGAGAGAGGGGACGAGAGACGTAGAGTGAGGGGACGAGAGAGGGAAAGGGGGGACGGGGGTGAGAGAGAAGGTACGAGAGGGGGAGAGAGAGGGGACGATGGGGGAGAGATAGGGCATGAGAGGGGGAGAGAGGTGATGAGAGAGGGAGAGAGAGTGGACGATGGGTGTAGAGAGAGGGGAGAGAGGGGGGAGAGAGGGGGCAGAGAGTGGATGATGGGGGTAGAGAGAGGGGACAAGAGAGGGAGAAAGGGGGAGAGAGAGGGGAGAGAGGTGATGAGAGGGTGTAGTGAGGGGACGAGATGGGGAGAGAGGGGGTTTTGAGGGGGGAGAGAGGGGCGAGAGAGAGAGCAAGAGAGGTGGGACAAGAGGGGGAGAGCGAGAGGACGAGGGTGGAGAGAGAAGGGACGAGAGAGGGAAACAGAGGGGAGGGAGAGAGAGGGGAGGAGAGAGGGAGAGAGAGGGGACGAGAGGGGAGGGGGGCTGGGGTGAGAGAGAAGTGTCGATGGGGGAGAGAGAGGGGACGAGAGGGGGAGAAAGAGGGGCCGAGAGAAGGAGAGAGATGGGAGGATGCGGGAGAGAGAGAGGGGATGATGGCGGGGGGGGGGAGAGAGAGGGGACGAGAGATGGAGAGCGCGGGGATGATGGGGGTGACGGAGAGAGAGAGGGAGAGAGAGGGGGAGGGAGAGGGGACGAGAGAGGGGAGAGAGATTGGATGCGAGGGGGAGAGAGGGCACGAGAGAGGGGTGAGAGAGGTGACGTGAGGGGGAGAGAGGGGGGAAGAGAGAGAGAGGGGAAGAGAGAGGGGGGAGAGGTGATGAGAGGGGGGAGCGTGGGGACGAGAGGGGGGAGAGAGGAGGGACGAGAGAAGGAGAGTGAGGGGACGATGGGGGAAGAGTGGAGGTGTGAGAGGCGGAGAGAGGGGGAGGGAGAGGGCAACAGAAGTGGGACAAGAGTGGGAGAGAGAGAGGACGAGGGTGGAGAGAGGGGGTTGAGAGTGGGAGAGAGAGACGGGAGGGAGAGAGGGGGAGGAGAGAGGGAGGGAGAGGGGCGAGAGAGGGAGAGAGAGGGAACAAGAGAGGGAGAGAGAGGGGAAGACAGAGGGGGAGAGAGATTATGCGAGGGGGCGAGGGGAAAAGAGGAGGGGAATGAGGGGACAAGAGGAGAGAGAGGGGACGATGGGGGAGGGGGGTGAGCGGGGAAGAGAGGGGGAGTGAGAGGGTAAGAGAGGTGGGACAAGAGGGGGAGAGAGAGGACGAGTGTGGAGAGAGAGGGGACGAGAGAGGGAGAGAGAGGGGAGGAGAGAGAGGGGAGGAGAGAGGGAGAGAGGGGACGAGAGGAGAGAGAGTGGGGACGGGGGGGAGAGAGAAGGAATGATAGGGGGACAGAGAGGGGAAAATGGGGAAGAGAGAGGGGACGATGAGGAAGAGAGAGGGGACAAAGGAGGTAGAGAGAGGGGAGAGAGAGGGGAAGAGAGGGGGCAGAGAGGGGATGATGGGGGAGAGAGGGAACGAGAGAGGGAGAGAGGGAGAAAGAGAGGGGACGAGAGAGGTGAGAGGGAGGGGAGAGAGGGAGAGAGGGGAGATAGGTGATGAGAGGGGGAGAGAGAGGGGAGGATGGGATAGAGACAGGGATGGTGGGGGAGAGAGGGGGGAGGAGAGGGGAAGAGCGCGGGGACGATGGGGGTGACGGGGAGAGAGGGAGAGAGCGGGGACGAGAAAAAGGAGAGAAAAGGGATGAGAGAGGGAGAGAGGGGACGAGAG
Organism: Chiloscyllium punctatum; assembly: GCF_047496795.1. Taxonomy (NCBI): domain Eukaryota; kingdom Metazoa; phylum Chordata; class Chondrichthyes; order Orectolobiformes; family Hemiscylliidae; genus Chiloscyllium; species Chiloscyllium punctatum. The sequence goes on from NW_027310470.1 coordinate 72,346, forward strand.
AGAGAGAGGGGAAGAGGGGGGAGCAAGTGATGAGACAGGGAGCTAGCAGACGAGAGGGGGAAAGAGAGGGGACAAGAGAAGGAGAGAGAGGGGATGATGGGGGAGAGAGCGGAGTGAGAAGGGGAGAGAGGGGTGAGAGAGAGTGTAATAGACGTGGGACAAGAGGGGAGAGAGAGAGAGGACGAGTGTGGAGAGAGGGGGACGATGGGGGAGACGGGAGAGTGAGGGGGCAAGAGGGGGGAGAGAGAGGGTAAGAGAGGTGGGACAAGAGGGGGAGAAAGAGACGCCAAGTGTGGAGAGAGATGGGAAGAGAGAGGGAGAGAGGGGCAGGGAGAGAGAGGGGAGGAGAGAGGGGGAGAGAGGGGAGGAAGAGGGAGGGGAGGAGAGAGGGAGAGAGAGGGGAGGGAGAGAGAGGGGAGGAGAGAGGGGGAGAGTGGGGAGGGAGAGAGAGGGGAGGAGAGAGGGAGAGAGACGGGACAAGGGGTGAGAGAGCGGGGAATGGGGGGAAAGAGAGAATGGACGATAGGGGATGAGAGAGGGGACGATGGGGCAGAGAGACCGGCGATGGGGGGAAAGAGAGGGCATGAGAGGGGGAGAGAGGTGATGAGAGAGGGAGAGAGAGTGGACGATGAGGGTAGAGAGAGGGGAGCGAGGGGGGGAGAAGGGGCAGAGAGGGATGATGGCGGTAGAGAGAGGGGTCGAGAGGGGGAGAAAGGGGGAGAGAGAGGGGACGACAGAGGTGATAGGGAGGAGAGAGAGACGGAGAGAGGGGAAGAGAGAGGGGAGAGAGGTGATGAGAGGGGGTAGTGAGGGGACGAAAGGGGGAGAGAGAGGGGACGATGGGGGGAGGGGGGCAGTGAGGGGGAGAGAGGGGCGAGAGAGAGGGCAAGAGAGGTGGGACAAGACGAGGTAAGAGAGAGGACGACGGTGGAGAGAGAAGGGACGAGAGAGGGAAACAGAGGGGAGGGAGAGAGAGGGGAGGAGATAGGGAGAGAGAGGGGATGAGATGGGAGAGTGGGGATGGGGGTGAGAGAGAAGGGACGATGAGGGGAGAGAGAGGGGACGAGAGGGGGAGATAGAGGGGTTGAGAGAGGGACAGAGATGGGAGGATGGGGGAGAGAGAGGGGATGATGGGGGAGAGAGAGTTGGCGAGAGGTGGAGAGAGCGGGGAAGATGGGGGTGACGGGGAGAGAGAGGGATACAGAGGGGACGAGAGAGGGAGAGAGAGGGGGAGGGAGAGGAGACGAGAGAGGGGAGAGAGAGTTGACTTGAGGGGGAGAGAGAGTGGCCGAGAGAGAGAGGGAAAGAGAGAGAGGGGGGAGAGTGGTGATGAGAGGTGGAAGCGAGGGGACGAGGGGGGAGAGAGAGAGTGGACGAGAGAAGGAGAGAGAGGGAACGATGGGGGAAAAGTGGAGGAGTGAGAGGCGGAGAGAGGGTGGAGGGAGAATGTAACAGAAGTGCCACAAGAGGGGGAGAGAGAGGGTTGAGAGAGGGAGAGAGGTGATGAGAGAGAGAGAGAAGGAAGAGAGGGGGGAGCAGGTGATGAGAGGGGGAGCTAGCGGACGAGAGGGGACGAGAGAGAGAGGGGGAGAGGAAGAGAAAGGGGAGGAGAGAGAGAGAGAGCGTGAGGAGAGAGAGAGGGTACAATAGTGAGAGAGAAGGGACGAGAGGGGGAGAGAGCTGATGACAGGGGGAGCGAGGGGGCGAGAGGGGGAGAGAGGGGGTCTAATGAGGGAGAGAGAGGGGATGAGAGGGGGAGAGAGGGGATGAGAGAGGGGAGAGTTAGTTGACATGAGAGGGAGAGTGAGGAGACGAGAGATAGAGAGGGGGGAATTTGTGGGGGAGAGAGGTGATAAGAGGGGGAGCGAGGGGAAGAGAGGAGGGGAGAGAGTGGACAAGAGAAGGAGAGAGAGGGACGATGGGGGGACAGTGGGGGAGTGAGTGGTGGAGAGTGGGGGTCAGAGAGGGTACGAGAGGTGAGACAAGATGGGGAGAGAGCGAGGACGAGTGTGGAGAGAGAGAGGGTCGAGAGAGGGAGAGAAAGGGGAGGGAGAGAGAGGGGAGGAGAGAGGTGAGAGAGGGGTGACGATAGGGGAGAGAGTGGACGGGTGTGAGAGAGTAGGGACGATAGAGGGACAGAGAGGGGATGAGAGTGGGAGAGAGAGGGGAGGATAGGATAGAGACAAGGGATGATGGGGGAGAGAGAGGGGACGAGAGGGGAAGAGCGCGGGGACGATGGGGGTGACGGGAAAGAGGGAGAGAGCGGGGACGAGAAAGAGGAGAGAAAAGGGATCAGAGGGGGAGAGAGGGGACGAGAGAGGGGAGAGAAGTGACATGAGGAGGAGAGAGAGGGGACGAGAGAGAGAGAGAAGGGAATAGGGGGAGCAAGTGATGAGACAGGGAGCTAGCAGACGAGAGGGGGAAAGAGAGGGGACGAGAGAAGGAGAGGGGGGGATGATGGGGGAGAGAGGGGAGTGAGAAGGGGAGAGAGGGGTGAGAGAGAGGGTAATAGACGTGGGACAAGAGGGGAGAGAGAGAGAGGACGAGTGTGGAGAGAGAGGGGACGATGGGGGGAGAGGGGGGAATGAGGGGGGCGAGAGGGGGGAGAGAAAGGGTAAGAGAGGTGGGACAAGAGGAGGAGAGAGAGACGAAAAGTGTGGAGAGAGATGGGACGAGAGAGGGAGAGAGGGGGAGGGAGAGAGAGGGGAGGAGAGAGGGGGAGAGAGGGGAGGGAGAGGGAGGGGAGGAGAGAGGGAGAGAGAGGGGAGGAGAGAGGGGGAGAGTGGGGAGGGAGAGGGAGGGGAGGAGAGGGGGAGAGAGACGGGACAAGGGGGGAGAGTGGGGGGATGGGGGTAAGAGAGAATGGACGATAGGGGATGAGAGAGGGGACGATGGGGCAGAGAGACCGGCGAGGGGGGAAAGAGAGGGCATGAGAGGGGGAGAGAGGTGATGAGAGAGGGAGAGAGAGTGGACGATGAGGGTAGAGAGAGGGGAGCGAGGGGGGGAGAGAGGGGGCAGAGAGGGATGATGGCGGTAGAGAGAGGGGTCGAGAGGGGGAGAAAGGGGGACAGATAGGGGACGATAGAGGTGATAGGGAAGAGAGAGAGACGGAGAGAGGGGAAGAGAGAGGGGAGAGAGGTGATGAGAGGGGGTAGTGATGGGACGAAAGGGGGAGAGAGAGGGGACGATGGGGGGAGGGGGGCAGTGAGGGGGAGAGAGGGGGGCGAGAGAGTGGGCAAGAGAGGTGGGACAAGACGAGGTAAGAGAGAGGACGAGGGTGGAGAGAGAAGGGACGAGAGAGGGAAACAGAGGGGAGGGAGAGAGAGGGGAGGAGATAGGGAGAGAGAGGGGACGAGATGGGAGGGTGGGGATGGGGGTGATAGAGAAGGGACGATGAGGGGAGAGAGGGGGGACGAGAGGGGGAGATAGAGGGGTTGGGAGAGGGACAGAGATGGGAGGATGGGGGAGAGAGAGGGGATGATGGGGGAGAGAGAGTTGGCGAGAGGTGGAGAAAGCGGGGACGATGGGGGTGACGGGGAGAGAGAGGGTTACAGAGGGGACGAGAGAGGGAGAGAGAAGGGGAGGGAGAGGAGACGAGAGAGGGGAGAGAGAGTTGACTTGAGGGGGTGAGAGAGTGGCCGAGAGAGAGAGGGAAAGAGAGAGAGGGGGGAGAGTGGTGATGAGAGGTGGAAGCGAGGGGACGAGGGGGGAGAGAGAGAGTGGACGAGAGAAGGAGAGAGAGGGAACGATGGGGGAAAAGTGGAGGAGTGAGAGGCGGAGAGGGGGGGAGGGAGAGTGTAACAGACGTGCCACAGAAGGGGGAGAGAGAGGGTTGAGAGAGGGAGAGAGGTGATGAGAGAGAGAGAGAGAGAGAGGGAAGAGAGGGGGGAGCAGATGATGAGAGGGGGAGCTAGTGGACGAGAGGGGGCGAGAGAGGGGACGAGAGAAAGAGAGGGGGAGGAAGAGAGAGGGGAGGAGAGAGAGGGGACAAGGGTGAAAGAGAAGGGACGAGAGGGGGAGAGAGGTGATGACAGGGGGAGCGAGGGGGCAAGAGGGGGAGAGAGGGAGACTAATGAGGGAGAGAGAGGGGAGAGAGGGGGAGAGAGAGTGGCGATGTGGGGAGACAGGGGAGAGAGTGTGGAGAGTGAGGGGAGAGAGAGGGAAAGAGAGTGGAGAGAGAGTGAGAGAGACGAACCAATGGGGGGAGAGACAGGGAGAGAGAGGGGACGACTGGGGGAAAGAGAGGGCACGATGGAAAGAGAGAGGGTACGACAGAGGTGGAGAGAGGGGACGATGGGGGAGACAGAGGGAGAGAGAGGTTACAATAGGGGAGAGAGAGGGCATGATGGGGAGAGAGAAGGTACGAGAGAAGTGGAGAGAGGGGACGAGAGGGTGAGAGAGAGGGGACGATGGGGGGAGAGAGAGTGAGAGAGGGGGCGATGGGGGGAGAGAGAGGGGACAAGAGAGGGAGTGAGAGGGGGGAGAGAGGGTGAGAGGAGGGATAATGGGGGAGAGAGAGGGGAAAAAAGAGAGAGAGGGAGGGGACGAGAGGGGGAGAGGGGGGGAGACCGATGGGACGATGGGAGGAAAATGAGGGGACGAGAAAGGGATAGAGAGGGGAGAGAGGTGGGGACGATGGGGGAGAGAGAGGGGACGAGAGAGGGGACGTGAGGAGAGAGAGTGGAGACAATGGGGGAGAGAGAAGGAGAGAGAGAGGACAATGGGGAGAGATAGGGGAGGATGGGGGAGATAGAGGGTAGAGGGAGGGAGAGAGAGG